>NW_027365968.1:0-86045 GCF_046119375.1 Phyllobates terribilis
AGAGGGGGGGGGAGGATCAGTTCTAACACATATAGCTTTTCTAAGCTTTGAAGTATGCACTTACACCTCTGTTTACATACACGCACTGTTTTGCTACATACTTGTACACAGCTTTCATACATACACCAACAGCTCTCTTATATACTCATGCAGCTCCACACACACAAACACTTATATATATATATATATATATATATATATATATATATGTACACTCATCCATCGTATACATTACCACATCTGAAATTCCTTCCAGGAATGTGACTGATCACATGGACTGAAAGGTTCAATGGCTAATCAACAACTTTGTTTGATTGGGACCCTATCCATGCCACCTCACATATCAGGAGTGTCGTTCTTCTTTTCATAAAGAGGTCCAAGGGCTAGTCTTGCAGAAGTTTTTTCAGCTACACAGGATGCGCAACATCCGTGCAAGTCCTGGTGACTTTCTCCCCTGCACTGCACCGGATCAGATAGATCAGTGTGGGGCAGGAGAAAGGAGAACAGTTCTTTCAGTGATCATGAAGAAGCTGTCAGTGTTTTCCTCCATCAGAATAAGCAGCCTCTAGACTGTAAGAAACACACACATTTTAACATCATTTTGATTGTCTAAAATTTACTGCAGCTAAAATTACATTTGGTTTACAATGCCATTTGCCAGATATGTTGTCACTTGTCAAAGCTAAGAATTTTACATGCTGGGTTTTTTTATGGCACATTTAGCACTGATAAGTTGTCACACTCTTGCTTAAATATGTTAACATTCTGTCTGTAAACTGTATATGCATAGCTACCTTTTTGAAGCAATATTGAGATTTACTTAAGAAAGTGGGGCCCATAAATACCATCAATGGTGCCCAGTCCAAGAGGTAAACACCACCTCATCATGCACTAAAACTTACTAAAAAAAAAAAAGATGTGAAGTTCACACATATAGAAAATGGACATTTTGTGAATACATATTACACGTATTGTAAAATAGATAGAGCTCATATGTAGAGTTTGTTTGATAAACTTTCCTACTACTTTGTTTAAATTAGAAGCAAATTGGTTGAACATTACTTCTACCTAAAATGGCAGAAAACGCACCTATCTTGGTGATGGACAGGACAGCTAGAGGGGATATGGAGGAGGCTGTTATTTTTTTTTTAATAGGTGTACTTTCACCAATTTGCTGATAATTCATTGAAAGTAGATGATCGGTACAATTGCTGCCAATGCATTTTTTAAAGCTGTATTGTCATGAGTCAAATTTGATCATGTTAGGTTCTTGCATAGGTCCTATAGCATTGATAAGTTTCCACCCTCTTTCCTACATACACACATCTCTCCTGCATACACACAACTCTACTACTATCACACACGCAATTTTCCAAAATACACACACAACTCTCCTCCATACACAAACACAGTTCTAACACATATAGCTTTTCTACAGCTTTGAAGTATGCACTTACACCTCTGTTACATACACGCACTGTTTTGCTACATACTTGTACACAGCTTTCTTACATACACCAACAGCTCTCTTATATACTCATGCAGCTCCACACACACAAACACTTATATATATATATATATATATATGTACACTCATCCATCGTATACATTACCACATCTTGAAATTCCTTCCAGGAATGTGACTGATCACATGACCTGAAAGGTTCAATGGCTAATCAACAACTTTGTTTGATTGGGACCCTATCCATGCCACCTCACATATCAGGAGTGTCGTTCTTCTTTTCATAAAGAGGTCCAAGGGCTAGTCTTGCAGAAGTTTTTTCAGCTACACAGGATGCGCAACATCCGTGCAAGTCCTGGTGACTTTCTCCCCTGCACTGCACCGATCAGATAGATCAGTGTGGGGCAGGAGAAAGGAGAACAGTTCTTTCAGTGATCATGAAGGATGCTGTCAGTGTTTTCCTCCATCAGAATAAGCAGCCTCTAGACTGTAAGAAACACACACATTTTAACATCATTTTGATTGTCTAAAATTTACTGCAGCTAAAAATTACATTTGGTTTACAATGCATTTTGCCAGATATGTTGTCACTTGTCAAAGCTAAGAATTTTACATGCTGGGTTTTTTTATGGCACATTTAGCACTGATAAGTTGTCACACTCTTGCTTAATATGTTAACATTCTGTCTGTAAACTGTATATGCATAGCTACCTTTTTGAAGCAATATTGAGATTTACTTAAGAACGTGGGGCCCAATAAATACCATCAATGGTGCCCAGTCCAAGAGATGGTGGATCCTATAGGTAAACACCACCTCATCATGCACTAAAACTTACTAAAAAAAAAAAAGATGTGAAGTTCACACATATAGAAAATGGACATTTTGTGAATACATATTACACGTATTGTAAAATAGATAGAGCTCATATGTAGAGTTTGTTTGATAAACTTTCCTACTACTTTGTTTAAATTAGAAGCAAATTGGTTGAACATTACTTCTACCTAAAATGGCAGAAAACGCACCTATCTTGGTGATGGACAGGACAGCTAGAGGGGATATGGAGGAGGCTGTTATTTTTTTTTTAATAGGTGTACTTTCACCAATTTGCTGATAATTCATTGAAAGTAGATGATCGGTACAATTGCTGCCAATGCATTTTTTAAAGCTGTATTGTCATGAGTCAAATTTGATCATGTTAGGTTCTTGCATAGGTCCTATAGCATTGATAAGTTTCCACCCTCTTTCCTACATACACACATCTCTCCTGCATACACACAACTCTACTACTATCACACACGCAATTTTCCAAAATACACACACAACTCTCCTCCATACACAAACACAGTTCTAACACATATAGCTTTTCTACAGCTTTGAAGTATGCACTTACACCTCTGTTACATACACGCACTGTTTTGCTACATACTTGTACACAGCTTTCTTACATACACCAACAGCTCTCTTATATACTCATGCAGCTCCACACACACAAACACTTATATATATATATATATATATGTACACTCATCCATCGTATACATTACCACATCTTGAAATTCCTTCCAGGAATGTGACTGATCACATGACCTGAAAGGTTCAATGGCTAATCAACAACTTTGTTTGATTGGGACCCTATCCATGCCACCTCACATATCAGGAGTGTCGTTCTTCTTTTCATAAAGAGGTCCAAGGGCTAGTCTTGCAGAAGTTTTTTCAGCTACACAGGATGCGCAACATCCGTGCAAGTCCTGGTGACTTTCTCCCCTGCACTGCACCGATCAGATAGATCAGTGTGGGGCAGGAGAAAGGAGAACAGTTCTTTCAGTGATCATGAAGGATGCTGTCAGTGTTTTCCTCCATCAGAATAAGCAGCCTCTAGACTGTAAGAAACACACACATTTTAACATCATTTTGATTGTCTAAAATTTACTGCAGCTAAAAATTACATTTGGTTTACAATGCATTTTGCCAGATATGTTGTCACTTGTCAAAGCTAAGAATTTTACATGCTGGGTTTTTTTATGGCACATTTAGCACTGATAAGTTGTCACACTCTTGCTTAATATGTTAACATTCTGTCTGTAAACTGTATATGCATAGCTACCTTTTTGAAGCAATACTGAGATTTACTTAAGAACGTGGGGCCCAATAAATACCATCAATGGTGCCCAGTCCAAGAGATGGTGGATCCTATAGGTAAACACCACCTCATCATGCACTAAAACTTACTAAAAAAAAAAAAGATGTGAAGTTCACACATATAGAAAATGGACATTTTGTGAATACATATTACACGTATTGTAAAATAGATAGAGCTCATATGTAGAGTTTGTTTGATAAACTTTCCTACTACTTTGTTTAAATTAGAAGCAAATTGGTTGAACATTACTTCTACCTAAAATGGCAGAAAACGCACCTATCTTGGTGATGGACAGGACAGCTAGAGGGGATATGGAGGAGGCTGTTATTTTTTTTTTAATAGGTGTACTTTCACCAATTTGCTGATAATTCATTGAAAGTAGATGATCGGTACAATTGCTGCCAATGCATTTTTTAAAGCTGTATTGTCATGAGTCAAATTTGATCATGTTAGGTTCTTGCATAGGTCCTATAGCATTGATAAGTTTCCACCCTCTTTCCTACATACACACATCTCTCCTGCATACACACAACTCTACTACTATCACACACGCAATTTTCCAAAATACACACACAACTCTCCTCCATACACAAACACAGTTCTAACACATATAGCTTTTCTACAGCTTTGAAGTATGCACTTACACCTCTGTTACATACACGCACTGTTTTGCTACATACTTGTACACAGCTTTCTTACATACACCAACAGCTCTCTTATATACTCATGCAGCTCCACACACACAAACACTTATATATATATATATATATATATGTACACTCATCCATCGTATACATTACCACATCTTGAAATTCCTTCCAGGAATGTGACTGATCACATGACCTGAAAGGTTCAATGGCTAATCAACAACTTTGTTTGATTGGGACCCTATCCATGCCACCTCACATATCAGGAGTGTCGTTCTTCTTTTCATAAAGAGGTCCAAGGGCTAGTCTTGCAGAAGTTTTTTCAGCTACACAGGATGCGCAACATCCGTGCAAGTCCTGGTGACTTTCTCCCCTGCACTGCACCGATCAGATAGATCAGTGTGGGGCAGGAGAAAGGAGAACAGTTCTTTCAGTGATCATGAAGGATGCTGTCAGTGTTTTCCTCCATCAGAATAAGCAGCCTCTAGACTGTAAGAAACACACACATTTTAACATCATTTTGATTGTCTAAAATTTACTGCAGCTAAAAATTACATTTGGTTTACAATGCATTTTGCCAGATATGTTGTCACTTGTCAAAGCTAAGAATTTTACATGCTGGGTTTTTTTATGGCACATTTAGCACTGATAAGTTGTCACACTCTTGTTTAATATGTTAACATTCTGTCTGTAAACTGTATATGCATAGCTACCTTTTTGAAGCAATATTGAGATTTACTTAAGAACGTGGGGCCCAATAAATACCATCAATGGTGCCCAGTCCAAGAGATGGTGGATCCTATAGGTAAACACCACCTCATCATGCACTAAAACTTACTAAAAAAAAAAAAGATGTGAAGTTCACACATATAGAAAATGGACATTTTGTGAATACATATTACACGTATTGTAAAATAGATAGAGCTCATATGTAGAGTTTGTTTGATAAACTTTCCTACTACTTTGTTTAAATTAGAAGCAAATTGGTTGAACATTACTTCTACCTAAAATGGCAGAAAACGCACCTATCTTGGTGATGGACAGGACAGCTAGAGGGGATATGGAGGAGGCTGTTATTTTTTTTTTAATAGGTGTACTTTCACCAATTTGCTGATAATTCATTGAAAGTAGATGATCGGTACAATTGCTGCCAATGCATTTTTTAAAGCTGTATTGTCATGAGTCAAATTTGATCATGTTAGGTTCTTGCATAGGTCCTATAGCATTGATAAGTTTCCACCCTCTTTCCTACATACACACATCTCTCCTGCATACACACAACTCTACTACTATCACACACGCAATTTTCCAAAATACACACACAACTCTCCTCCATACACAAACACAGTTCTAACACATATAGCTTTTCTACAGCTTTGAAGTATGCACTTACACCTCTGTTACATACACGCACTGTTTTGCTACATACTTGTACACAGCTTTCTTACATACACCAACAGCTCTCTTATATACTCATGCAGCTCCACACACACAAACACTTATATATATATATATATATATATGTACACTCATCCATCGTATACATTACCACATCTTGAAATTCCTTCCAGGAATGTGACTGATCACATGACCTGAAAGGTTCAATGGCTAATCAACAACTTTGTTTGATTGGGACCCTATCCATGCCACCTCACATATCAGGAGTGTCGTTCTTCTTTTCATAAAGAGGTCCAAGGGCTAGTCTTGCAGAAGTTTTTTCAGCTACACAGGATGCGCAACATCCGTGCAAGTCCTGGTGACTTTCTCCCCTGCACTGCACCGATCAGATAGATCAGTGTGGGGCAGGAGAAAGGAGAACAGTTCTTTCAGTGATCATGAAGGATGCTGTCAGTGTTTTCCTCCATCAGAATAAGCAGCCTCTAGACTGTAAGAAACACACACATTTTAACATCATTTTGATTGTCTAAAATTTACTGCAGCTAAAAATTACATTTGGTTTACAATGCATTTTGCCAGATATGTTGTCACTTGTCAAAGCTAAGAATTTTACATGCTGGGTTTTTTTATGGCACATTTAGCACTGATAAGTTGTCACACTCTTGCTTAATATGTTAACATTCTGTCTGTAAACTGTATATGCATAGCTACCTTTTTGAAGCAATATTGAGATTTACTTAAGAACGTGGGGCCCAATAAATACCATCAATGGTGCCCAGTCCAAGAGATGGTGGATCCTATAGGTAAACACCACCTCATCATGCACTAAAACTTACTAAAAAAAAAAAAGATGTGAAGTTCACACATATAGAAAATGGACATTTTGTGAATACATATTACACGTATTGTAAAATAGATAGAGCTCATATGTAGAGTTTGTTTGATAAACTTTCCTACTACTTTGTTTAAATTAGAAGCAAATTGGTTGAACATTACTTCTACCTAAAATGGCAGAAAACGCACCTATCTTGGTGATGGACAGGACAGCTAGAGGGGATATGGAGGAGGCTGTTATTTTTTTTTTAATAGGTGTACTTTCACCAATTTGCTGATAATTCATTGAAAGTAGATGATCGGTACAATTGCTGCCAATGCATTTTTTAAAGCTGTATTGTCATGAGTCAAATTTGATCATGTTAGGTTCTTGCATAGGTCCTATAGCATTGATAAGTTTCCACCCTCTTTCCTACATACACACATCTCTCCTGCATACACACAACTCTACTACTATCACACACGCAATTTTCCAAAATACACACACAACTCTCCTCCATACACAAACACAGTTCTAACACATATAGCTTTTCTACAGCTTTGAAGTATGCACTTACACCTCTGTTACATACACGCACTGTTTTGCTACATACTTGTACACAGCTTTCTTACATACACCAACAGCTCTCTTATATACTCATGCAGCTCCACACACACAAACACTTATATATATATATATATATATATGTACACTCATCCATCGTATACATTACCACATCTTGAAATTCCTTCCAGGAATGTGACTGATCACATGACCTGAAAGGTTCAATGGCTAATCAACAACTTTGTTTGATTGGGACCCTATCCATGCCACCTCACATATCAGGAGTGTCGTTCTTCTTTTCATAAAGAGGTCCAAGGGCTAGTCTTGCAGAAGTTTTTTCAGCTACACAGGATGCGCAACATCCGTGCAAGTCCTGGTGACTTTCTCCCCTGCACTGCACCGATCAGATAGATCAGTGTGGGGCAGGAGAAAGGAGAACAGTTCTTTCAGTGATCATGAAGGATGCTGTCAGTGTTTTCCTCCATCAGAATAAGCAGCCTCTAGACTGTAAGAAACACACACATTTTAACATCATTTTGATTGTCTAAAATTTACTGCAGCTAAAAATTACATTTGGTTTACAATGCATTTTGCCAGATATGTTGTCACTTGTCAAAGCTAAGAATTTTACATGCTGGGTTTTTTTATGGCACATTTAGCACTGATAAGTTGTCACACTCTTGCTTAATATGTTAACATTCTGTCTGTAAACTGTATATGCATAGCTACCTTTTTGAAGCAATACTGAGATTTACTTAAGAACGTGGGGCCCAATAAATACCATCAATGGTGCCCAGTCCAAGAGATGGTGGATCCTATAGGTAAACACCACCTCATCATGCACTAAAACTTACTAAAAAAAAAAAAGATGTGAAGTTCACACATATAGAAAATGGACATTTTGTGAATACATATTACACGTATTGTAAAATAGATAGAGCTCATATGTAGAGTTTGTTTGATAAACTTTCCTACTACTTTGTTTAAATTAGAAGCAAATTGGTTGAACATTACTTCTACCTAAAATGGCAGAAAACGCACCTATCTTGGTGATGGACAGGACAGCTAGAGGGGATATGGAGGAGGCTGTTATTTTTTTTTTAATAGGTGTACTTTCACCAATTTGCTGATAATTCATTGAAAGTAGATGATCGGTACAATTGCTGCCAATGCATTTTTTAAAGCTGTATTGTCATGAGTCAAATTTGATCATGTTAGGTTCTTGCATAGGTCCTATAGCATTGATAAGTTTCCACCCTCTTTCCTACATACACACATCTCTCCTGCATACACACAACTCTACTACTATCACACACGCAATTTTCCAAAATACACACACAACTCTCCTCCATACACAAACACAGTTCTAACACATATAGCTTTTCTACAGCTTTGAAGTATGCACTTACACCTCTGTTACATACACGCACTGTTTTGCTACATACTTGTACACAGCTTTCTTACATACACCAACAGCTCTCTTATATACTCATGCAGCTCCACACACACAAACACTTATATATATATATATATATATATGTACACTCATCCATCGTATACATTACCACATCTTGAAATTCCTTCCAGGAATGTGACTGATCACATGACCTGAAAGGTTCAATGGCTAATCAACAACTTTGTTTGATTGGGACCCTATCCATGCCACCTCACATATCAGGAGTGTCGTTCTTCTTTTCATAAAGAGGTCCAAGGGCTAGTCTTGCAGAAGTTTTTTCAGCTACACAGGATGCGCAACATCCGTGCAAGTCCTGGTGACTTTCTCCCCTGCACTGCACCGATCAGATAGATCAGTGTGGGGCAGGAGAAAGGAGAACAGTTCTTTCAGTGATCATGAAGGATGCTGTCAGTGTTTTCCTCCATCAGAATAAGCAGCCTCTAGACTGTAAGAAACACACACATTTTAACATCATTTTGATTGTCTAAAATTTACTGCAGCTAAAAATTACATTTGGTTTACAATGCATTTTGCCAGATATGTTGTCACTTGTCAAAGCTAAGAATTTTACATGCTGGGTTTTTTTATGGCACATTTAGCACTGATAAGTTGTCACACTCTTGTTTAATATGTTAACATTCTGTCTGTAAACTGTATATGCATAGCTACCTTTTTGAAGCAATATTGAGATTTACTTAAGAACGTGGGGCCCAATAAATACCATCAATGGTGCCCAGTCCAAGAGATGGTGGATCCTATAGGTAAACACCACCTCATCATGCACTAAAACTTACTAAAAAAAAAAAAGATGTGAAGTTCACACATATAGAAAATGGACATTTTGTGAATACATATTACACGTATTGTAAAATAGATAGAGCTCATATGTAGAGTTTGTTTGATAAACTTTCCTACTACTTTGTTTAAATTAGAAGCAAATTGGTTGAACATTACTTCTACCTAAAATGGCAGAAAACGCACCTATCTTGGTGATGGACAGGACAGCTAGAGGGGATATGGAGGAGGCTGTTATTTTTTTTTTAATAGGTGTACTTTCACCAATTTGCTGATAATTCATTGAAAGTAGATGATCGGTACAATTGCTGCCAATGCATTTTTTAAAGCTGTATTGTCATGAGTCAAATTTGATCATGTTAGGTTCTTGCATAGGTCCTATAGCATTGATAAGTTTCCACCCTCTTTCCTACATACACACATCTCTCCTGCATACACACAACTCTACTACTATCACACACGCAATTTTCCAAAATACACACACAACTCTCCTCCATACACAAACACAGTTCTAACACATATAGCTTTTCTACAGCTTTGAAGTATGCACTTACACCTCTGTTACATACACGCACTGTTTTGCTACATACTTGTACACAGCTTTCTTACATACACCAACAGCTCTCTTATATACTCATGCAGCTCCACACACACAAACACTTATATATATATATATATATATATGTACACTCATCCATCGTATACATTACCACATCTTGAAATTCCTTCCAGGAATGTGACTGATCACATGACCTGAAAGGTTCAATGGCTAATCAACAACTTTGTTTGATTGGGACCCTATCCATGCCACCTCACATATCAGGAGTGTCGTTCTTCTTTTCATAAAGAGGTCCAAGGGCTAGTCTTGCAGAAGTTTTTTCAGCTACACAGGATGCGCAACATCCGTGCAAGTCCTGGTGACTTTCTCCCCTGCACTGCACCGATCAGATAGATCAGTGTGGGGCAGGAGAAAGGAGAACAGTTCTTTCAGTGATCATGAAGGATGCTGTCAGTGTTTTCCTCCATCAGAATAAGCAGCCTCTAGACTGTAAGAAACACACACATTTTAACATCATTTTGATTGTCTAAAATTTACTGCAGCTAAAAATTACATTTGGTTTACAATGCATTTTGCCAGATATGTTGTCACTTGTCAAAGCTAAGAATTTTACATGCTGGGTTTTTTTATGGCACATTTAGCACTGATAAGTTGTCACACTCTTGTTTAATATGTTAACATTCTGTCTGTAAACTGTATATGCATAGCTACCTTTTTGAAGCAATATTGAGATTTACTTAAGAACGTGGGGCCCAATAAATACCATCAATGGTGCCCAGTCCAAGAGATGGTGGATCCTATAGGTAAACACCACCTCATCATGCACTAAAACTTACTAAAAAAAAAAAAGATGTGAAGTTCACACATATAGAAAATGGACATTTTGTGAATACATATTACACGTATTGTAAAATAGATAGAGCTCATATGTAGAGTTTGTTTGATAAACTTTCCTACTACTTTGTTTAAATTAGAAGCAAATTGGTTGAACATTACTTCTACCTAAAATGGCAGAAAACGCACCTATCTTGGTGATGGACAGGACAGCTAGAGGGGATATGGAGGAGGCTGTTATTTTTTTTTTAATAGGTGTACTTTCACCAATTTGCTGATAATTCATTGAAAGTAGATGATCGGTACAATTGCTGCCAATGCATTTTTTAAAGCTGTATTGTCATGAGTCAAATTTGATCATGTTAGGTTCTTGCATAGGTCCTATAGCATTGATAAGTTTCCACCCTCTTTCCTACATACACACATCTCTCCTGCATACACACAACTCTACTACTATCACACACGCAATTTTCCAAAATACACACACAACTCTCCTCCATACACAAACACAGTTCTAACACATATAGCTTTTCTACAGCTTTGAAGTATGCACTTACACCTCTGTTACATACACGCACTGTTTTGCTACATACTTGTACACAGCTTTCTTACATACACCAACAGCTCTCTTATATACTCATGCAGCTCCACACACACAAACACTTATATATATATATATATATATATATGTACACTCATCCATCGTATACATTACCACATCTTGAAATTCCTTCCAGGAATGTGACTGATCACATGACCTGAAAGGTTCAATGGCTAATCAACAACTTTGTTTGATTGGGACCCTATCCATGCCACCTCACATATCAGGAGTGTCGTTCTTCTTTTCATAAAGAGGTCCAAGGGCTAGTCTTGCAGAAGTTTTTTCAGCTACACAGGATGCGCAACATCCGTGCAAGTCCTGGTGACTTTCTCCCCTGCACTGCACTGATCAGATAGATCAGTGTGGGGCAGGAGAAAGGAGAACAGTTCTTTCAGTGATCATGAAGGATGCTGTCAGTGTTTTCCTCCATCAGAATAAGCAGCCTCTAGACTGTAAGAAACACACACATTTTAACATCATTTTGATTGTCTAAAATTTACTGCAGCTAAAAATTACATTTGGTTTACAATGCATTTTGCCAGATATGTTGTCACTTGTCAAAGCTAAGAATTTTACATGCTGGGTTTTTTTATGGCACATTTAGCACTGATAAGTTGTCACACTCTTGCTTAATATGTTAACATTCTGTCTGTAAACTGTAAATGCATAGCTACCTTTTTGAAGCAATATTGAGATTTACTTAAGAACGTGGGGCCCAATAAATACCATCAATGGTGCCCAGTCCAAGAGATGGTGGATCCTATAGGTAAACACCACCTCATCATGCACTAAAACTTACTAAAAAAAAAAAAGATGTGAAGTTCACACATATAGAAAATGGACATTTTGTGAATACATATTACACGTATTGTAAAATAGATAGAGCTCATATGTAGAGTTTGTTTGATAAACTTTCCTACTACTTTGTTTAAATTAGAAGCAAATTGGTTGAACATTACTTCTACCTAAAATGGCAGAAAACGCACCTATCTTGGTGATGGACAGGACAGCTAGAGGGGATATGGAGGAGGCTGTTATTTTTTTTTTAATAGGTGTACTTTCACCAATTTGCTGATAATTCATTGAAAGTAGATGATCGGTACAATTGCTGCCAATGCATTTTTTAAAGCTGTATTGTCATGAGTCAAATTTGATCATGTTAGGTTCTTGCATAGGTCCTATAGCATTGATAAGTTTCCACCCTCTTTCCTACATACACACATCTCTCCTGCATACACACAACTCTACTACTATCACACACGCAATTTTCCAAAATACACACACAACTCTCCTCCATACACAAACACAGTTCTAACACATATAGCTTTTCTACAGCTTTGAAGTATGCACTTACACCTCTGTTACATACACGCACTGTTTTGCTACATACTTGTACACAGCTTTCTTACATACACCAACAGCTCTCTTATATACTCATGCAGCTCCACACACACAAACACTTATATATATATATATATATATGTACACTCATCCATCGTATACATTACCACATCTTGAAATTCCTTCCAGGAATGTGACTGATCACATGACCTGAAAGGTTCAATGGCTAATCAACAACTTTGTTTGATTGGGACCCTATCCATGCCACCTCACATATCAGGAGTGTCGTTCTTCTTTTCATAAAGAGGTCCAAGGGCTAGTCTTGCAGAAGTTTTTTCAGCTACACAGGATGCGCAACATCCGTGCAAGTCCTGGTGACTTTCTCCCCTGCACTGCACCGATCAGATAGATCAGTGTGGGGCAGGAGAAAGGAGAACAGTTCTTTCAGTGATCATGAAGGATGCTGTCAGTGTTTTCCTCCATCAGAATAAGCAGCCTCTAGACTGTAAGAAACACACACATTTTAACATCATTTTGATTGTCTAAAATTTACTGCAGCTAAAAATTACATTTGGTTTACAATGCATTTTGCCAGATATGTTGTCACTTGTCAAAGCTAAGAATTTTACATGCTGGGTTTTTTTATGGCACATTTAGCACTGATAAGTTGTCACACTCTTGCTTAATATGTTAACATTCTGTCTGTAAACTGTATATGCATAGCTACCTTTTTGAAGCAATATTGAGATTTACTTAAGAACGTGGGGCCCAATAAATACCATCAATGGTGCCCAGTCCAAGAGATGGTGGATCCTATAGGTAAACACCACCTCATCATGCACTAAAACTTACTAAAAAAAAAAAAGATGTGAAGTTCACACATATAGAAAATGGACATTTTGTGAATACATATTACACGTATTGTAAAATAGATAGAGCTCATATGTAGAGTTTGTTTGATAAACTTTCCTACTACTTTGTTTAAATTAGAAGCAAATTGGTTGAACATTACTTCTACCTAAAATGGCAGAAAACGCACCTATCTTGGTGATGGACAGGACAGCTAGAGGGGATATGGAGGAGGCTGTTATTTTTTTTTTAATAGGTGTACTTTCACCAATTTGCTGATAATTCATTGAAAGTAGATGATCGGTACAATTGCTGCCAATGCATTTTTTAAAGCTGTATTGTCATGAGTCAAATTTGATCATGTTAGGTTCTTGCATAGGTCCTATAGCATTGATAAGTTTCCACCCTCTTTCCTACATACACACATCTCTCCTGCATACACACAACTCTACTACTATCACACACGCAATTTTCCAAAATACACACACAACTCTCCTCCATACACAAACACAGTTCTAACACATATAGCTTTTCTACAGCTTTGAAGTATGCACTTACACCTCTGTTACATACACGCACTGTTTTGCTACATACTTGTACACAGCTTTCTTACATACACCAACAGCTCTCTTATATACTCATGCAGCTCCACACACACAAACACTTATATATATATATATATATATGTACACTCATCCATCGTATACATTACCACATCTTGAAATTCCTTCCAGGAATGTGACTGATCACATGACCTGAAAGGTTCAATGGCTAATCAACAACTTTGTTTGATTGGGACCCTATCCATGCCACCTCACATATCAGGAGTGTCGTTCTTCTTTTCATAAAGAGGTCCAAGGGCTAGTCTTGCAGAAGTTTTTTCAGCTACACAGGATGCGCAACATCCGTGCAAGTCCTGGTGACTTTCTCCCCTGCACTGCACCGATCAGATAGATCAGTGTGGGGCAGGAGAAAGGAGAACAGTTCTTTCAGTGATCATGAAGGATGCTGTCAGTGTTTTCCTCCATCAGAATAAGCAGCCTCTAGACTGTAAGAAACACACACATTTTAACATCATTTTGATTGTCTAAAATTTACTGCAGCTAAAAATTACATTTGGTTTACAATGCATTTTGCCAGATATGTTGTCACTTGTCAAAGCTAAGAATTTTACATGCTGGGTTTTTTTATGGCACATTTAGCACTGATAAGTTGTCACACTCTTGCTTAATATGTTAACATTCTGTCTGTAAACTGTATATGCATAGCTACCTTTTTGAAGCAATATTGAGATTTACTTAAGAACGTGGGGCCCAATAAATACCATCAATGGTGCCCAGTCCAAGAGATGGTGGATCCTATAGGTAAACACCACCTCATCATGCACTAAAACTTACTAAAAAAAAAAAAGATGTGAAGTTCACACATATAGAAAATGGACATTTTGTGAATACATATTACACGTATTGTAAAATAGATAGAGCTCATATGTAGAGTTTGTTTGATAAACTTTCCTACTACTTTGTTTAAATTAGAAGCAAATTGGTTGAACATTACTTCTACCTAAAATGGCAGAAAACGCACCTATCTTGGTGATGGACAGGACAGCTAGAGGGGATATGGAGGAGGCTGTTATTTTTTTTTTAATAGGTGTACTTTCACCAATTTGCTGATAATTCATTGAAAGTAGATGATCGGTACAATTGCTGCCAATGCATTTTTTAAAGCTGTATTGTCATGAGTCAAATTTGATCATGTTAGGTTCTTGCATAGGTCCTATAGCATTGATAAGTTTCCACCCTCTTTCCTACATACACACATCTCTCCTGCATACACACAACTCTACTACTATCACACACGCAATTTTCCAAAATACACACACAACTCTCCTCCATACACAAACACAGTTCTAACACATATAGCTTTTCTACAGCTTTGAAGTATGCACACACCTCTGTTACATACACGCACTGTTTTGCTACATACTTGTACACAGCTTTCTTACATACACCAACAGCTCTCTTATATACTCATGCAGCTCCACACACACAAACACTTATATATATATATATATATATATATATATATGTACACTCATCCATCGTATACATTACCACATCTTGAAATTCCTTCCAGGAATGTGACTGATCACATGACCTGAAAGGTTCAATGGCTAATCAACAACTTTGTTTGATTGGGACCCTATCCATGCCACCTCACATATCAGGAGTGTCGTTCTTCTTTTCATAAAGAGGTCCAAGGGCTAGTCTTGCAGAAGTTTTTTCAGCTACACAGGATGCGCAACATCCGTGCAAGTCCTGGTGACTTTCTCCCCTGCACTGCACCGATCAGATAGATCAGTGTGGGGCAGGAGAAAGGAGAACAGTTCTTTCAGTGATCATGAAGGATGCTGTCAGTGTTTTCCTCCATCAGAATAAGCAGCCTCTAGACTGTAAGAAACACACACATTTTAACATCATTTTGATTGTCTAAAATTTACTGCAGCTAAAAATTACATTTGGTTTACAATGCATTTTGCCAGATATGTTGTCACTTGTCAAAGCTAAGAATTTTACATGCTGCGTTTTTTTATGGCACATTTAGCACTGATAAGTTGTCACACTCTTGCTTAATATGTTAACATTCTGTCTGTAAACTGTATATGCATAGCTACCTTTTTGAAGCAATATTGAGATTTACTTAAGAACGTGGGGCCCAATAAATACCATCAATGGTGCCCAGTCCAAGAGATGGTGGATCCTATAGGTAAACCACCTCATCATGCACTAAAACTTACTAAAAAAAAAAAAGATGTGAAGTTCACACATATAGAAAATGGACATTTTGTGAATACATATTACACGTATTGTAAAATAGATAGAGCTCATATGTAGAGTTTGTTTGATAAACTTTCCTACTACTTTGTCTAAATTAGAAGCAAATTGGTTGAACATTACTTCTACCTAAAATGGCAGAAAACGCACCTATCTTGGTGATGGACAGGACAGCTAGAGGGGATATGGAGGAGGCTGTTATTTTTTTTTTAATAGGTGTACTTTCACCAATTTGCTGATAATTCATTGAAAGTAGATGATCGGTACAATTGCTGCCAATGCATTTTTTAAAGCTGTATTGTCATGAGTCAAATTTGATCATGTTAGGTTCTTGCATAGGTCCTATAGCATTGATAAGTTTCCACCCTCTTTCCTACATACACACATCTCTCCTGCATACACACAACTCTACTACTATCACACACGCAATTTTCCAAAATACACACACAACTCTCCTCCATACACAAACACAGTTCTAACACATATAGCTTTTCTACAGCTTTGAAGTATGCACTTACACCTCTGTTACATACACGCACTGTTTTGCTACATACTTGTACACAGCTTTCTTACATACACCAACAGCTCTCTTATATACTCATGCAGCTCCACACACACAAACACTTATATATATATATATATATATATGTACACTCATCCATCGTATACATTACCACATCTTGAAATTCCTTCCAGGAATGTGACTGATCACATGACCTGAAAGGTTCAATGGCTAATCAACAACTTTGTTTGATTGGGACCCTATCCATGCCACCTCACATATCAGGAGTGTCGTTCTTCTTTTCATAAAGAGGTCCAAGGGCTAGTCTTGCAGAAGTTTTTTCAGCTACACAGGATGCGCAACATCCGTGCAAGTCCTGGTGACTTTCTCCCCTGCACTGCACCGATCAGATAGATCAGTGTGGGGCAGGAGAAAGGAGAACAGTTCTTTCAGTGATCATGAAGGATGCTGTCAGTGTTTTCCTCCATCAGAATAAGCAGCCTCTAGACTGTAAGAAACACACACATTTTAACATCATTTTGATTGTCTAAAATTTACTGCAGCTAAAAATTACATTTGGTTTACAATGCATTTTGCCAGATATGTTGTCACTTGTCAAAGCTAAGAATTTTACATGCTGCGTTTTTTTATGGCACATTTAGCACTGATAAGTTGTCACACTCTTGCTTAATATGTTAACATTCTGTCTGTAAACTGTATATGCATAGCTACCTTTTTGAAGCAATATTGAGATTTACTTAAGAACGTGGGGCCCAATAAATACCATCAATGGTGCCCAGTCCAAGAGATGGTGGATCCTATAGGTAAACCACCTCATCATGCACTAAAACTTACTAAAAAAAAAAAAGATGTGAAGTTCACACATATAGAAAATGGACATTTTGTGAATACATATTACACGTATTGTAAAATAGATAGAGCTCATATGTAGAGTTTGTTTGATAAACTTTCCTACTACTTTGTCTAAATTAGAAGCAAATTGGTTGAACATTACTTCTACCTAAAATGGCAGAAAACGCACCTATCTTGGTGATGGACAGGACAGCTAGAGGGGATATGGAGGAGGCTGTTATTTTTTTTTTAATAGGTGTACTTTCACCAATTTGCTGATAATTCATTGAAAGTAGATGATCGGTACAATTGCTGCCAATGCATTTTTTAAAGCTGTATTGTCATGAGTCAAATTTGATCATGTTAGGTTCTTGCATAGGTCCTATAGCATTGATAAGTTTCCACCCTCTTTCCTACATACACACATCTCTCCTGCATACACACAACTCTACTACTATCACACACGCAATTTTCCAAAATACACACACAACTCTCCTCCATACACAAACACAGTTCTAACACATATAGCTTTTCTACAGCTTTGAAGTATGCACTTACACCTCTGTTACATACACGCACTGTTTTGCTACATACTTGTACACAGCTTTCTTACATACACCAACAGCTTTCTTATATACTCATGCAGCTCCACACACACAAACACTTATATATATATATATATATATATATGTACACTCATCCATCGTATACATTACCACATCTTGAAATTCCTTCCAGGAATGTGACTGATCACATGACCTGAAAGGTTCAATGGCTAATCAACAACTTTGTTTGATTGGGACCCTATCCATGCCACCTCACATATCAGGAGTGTCGTTCTTCTTTTCATAAAGAGGTCCAAGGGCTAGTCTTGCAGAAGTTTTTTCAGCTACACAGGATGCGCAACATCCGTGCAAGTCCTGGTGACTTTCTCCCCTGCACTGCACCGATCAGATAGATCAGTGTGGGGCAGGAGAAAGGAGAACAGTTCTTTCAGTGATCATGAAGGATGCTGTCAGTGTTTTCCTCCATCAGAATAAGCAGCCTCTAGACTGTAAGAAACACACACATTTTAACATCATTTTGATTGTCTAAAATTTACTGCAGCTAAAAATTACATTTGGTTTACAATGCATTTTGCCAGATATGTTGTCACTTGTCAAAGCTAAGAATTTTACATGCTGGGTTTTTTTATGGCACATTTAGCACTGATAAGTTGTCACACTCTTGCTTAATATGTTAACATTCTGTCTGTAAACTGTATATGCATAGCTACCTTTTTGAAGCAATATTGAGATTTACTTAAGAACGTGGGGCCCAATAAATACCATCAATGGTGCCCAGTCCAAGAGATGGTGGATCCTATAGGTAAACCACCTCATCATGCACTAAAACTTACTAAAAAAAAAAAAGATGTGAAGTTCACACATATAGAAAATGGACATTTTGTGAATACATATTACACGTATTGTAAAATAGATAGAGCTCATATGTAGAGTTTGTTTGATAAACTTTCCTACTACTTTGTCTAAATTAGAAGCAAATTGGTTGAACATTACTTCTACCTAAAATGGCAGAAAACGCACCTATCTTGGTGATGGACAGGACAGCTAGAGGGGATATGGAGGAGGCTGTTATTTTTTTTTTAATAGGTGTACTTTCACCAATTTGCTGATAATTCATTGAAAGTAGATGATCGGTACAATTGCTGCCAATGCATTTTTTAAAGCTGTATTGTCATGAGTCAAATTTGATCATGTTAGGTTCTTGCATAGGTCCTATAGCATTGATAAGTTTCCACCCTCTTTCCTACATACACACATCTCTCCTGCATACACACAACTCTACTACTATCACACACGCAATTTTCCAAAATACACACACAACTCTCCTCCATACACAAACACAGTTCTAACACATATAGCTTTTCTACAGCTTTGAAGTATGCACTTACACCTCTGTTACATACACGCACTGTTTTGCTACATACTTGTACACAGCTTTCTTACATACACCAACAGCTCTCTTATATACTCATGCAGCTCCACACACACAAACACTTATATATATATATATATATATATATATATGTACACTCATCCATCGTATACATTACCACATCTTGAAATTCCTTCCAGGAATGTGACTGATCACATGACCTGAAAGGTTCAATGGCTAATCAACAACTTTGTTTGATTGGGACCCTATCCATGCCACCTCACATATCAGGAGTGTCGTTCTTCTTTTCATAAAGAGGTCCAAGGGCTAGTCTTGCAGAAGTTTTTTCAGCTACACAGGATGCGCAACATCCGTGCAAGTCCTGGTGACTTTCTCCCCTGCACTGCACCGATCAGATAGATCAGTGTGGGGCAGGAGAAAGGAGAACAGTTCTTTCAGTGATCATGAAGGATGCTGTCAGTGTTTTCCTCCATCAGAATAAGCAGCCTCTAGACTGTAAGAAACACACACATTTTAACATCATTTTGATTGTCTAAAATTTACTGCAGCTAAAAATTACATTTGGTTTACAATGCATTTTGCCAGATATGTTGTCACTTGTCAAAGCTAAGAATTTTACATGCTGCGTTTTTTTATGGCACATTTAGCACTGATAAGTTGTCACACTCTTGCTTAATATGTTAACATTCTGTCTGTAAACTGTATATGCATAGCTACCTTTTTGAAGCAATATTGAGATTTACTTAAGAACGTGGGGCCCAATAAATACCATCAATGGTGCCCAGTCCAAGAGATGGTGGATCCTATAGGTAAACCACCTCATCATGCACTAAAACTTACTAAAAAAAAAAAAGATGTGAAGTTCACACATATAGAAAATGGACATTTTGTGAATACATATTACACGTATTGTAAAATAGATAGAGCTCATATGTAGAGTTTGTTTGATAAACTTTCCTACTACTTTGTCTAAATTAGAAGCAAATTGGTTGAACATTACTTCTACCTAAAATGGCAGAAAACGCACCTATCTTGGTGATGGACAGGACAGCTAGAGGGGATATGGAGGAGGCTGTTATTTTTTTTTTAATAGGTGTACTTTCACCAATTTGCTGATAATTCATTGAAAGTAGATGATCGGTACAATTGCTGCCAATGCATTTTTTAAAGCTGTATTGTCATGAGTCAAATTTGATCATGTTAGGTTCTTGCATAGGTCCTATAGCATTGATAAGTTTCCACCCTCTTTCCTACATACACACATCTCTCCTGCATACACACAACTCTACTACTATCACACACGCAATTTTCCAAAATACACACACAACTCTCCTCCATACACAAACACAGTTCTAACACATATAGCTTTTCTACAGCTTTGAAGTATGCACTTACACCTCTGTTACATACACGCACTGTTTTGCTACATACTTGTACACAGCTTTCTTACATACACCAACAGCTCTCTTATATACTCATGCAGCTCCACACACACAAACACTTATATATATATATATATATATATGTACACTCATCCATCGTATACATTACCACATCTTGAAATTCCTTCCAGGAATGTGACTGATCACATGACCTGAAAGGTTCAATGGCTAATCAACAACTTTGTTTGATTGGGACCCTATCCATGCCACCTCACATATCAGGAGTGTCGTTCTTCTTTTCATAAAGAGGTCCAAGGGCTAGTCTTGCAGAAGTTTTTTCAGCTACACAGGATGCGCAACATCCGTGCAAGTCCTGGTGACTTTCTCCCCTGCACTGCACCGATCAGATAGATCAGTGTGGGGCAGGAGAAAGGAGAACAGTTCTTTCAGTGATCATGAAGGATGCTGTCAGTGTTTTCCTCCATCAGAATAAGCAGCCTCTAGACTGTAAGAAACACACACATTTTAACATCATTTTGATTGTCTAAAATTTACTGCAGCTAAAAATTACATTTGGTTTACAATGCATTTTGCCAGATATGTTGTCACTTGTCAAAGCTAAGAATTTTACATGCTGCGTTTTTTTATGGCACATTTAGCACTGATAAGTTGTCACACTCTTGCTTAATATGTTAACATTCTGTCTGTAAACTGTATATGCATAGCTACCTTTTTGAAGCAATATTGAGATTTACTTAAGAACGTGGGGCCCAATAAATACCATCAATGGTGCCCAGTCCAAGAGATGGTGGATCCTATAGGTAAACCACCTCATCATGCACTAAAACTTACTAAAAAAAAAAAAGATGTGAAGTTCACACATATAGAAAATGGACATTTTGTGAATACATATTACACGTATTGTAAAATAGATAGAGCTCATATGTAGAGTTTGTTTGATAAACTTTCCTACTACTTTGTCTAAATTAGAAGCAAATTGGTTGAACATTACTTCTACCTAAAATGGCAGAAAACGCACCTATCTTGGTGATGGACAGGACAGCTAGAGGGGATATGGAGGAGGCTGTTATTTTTTTTTTAATAGGTGTACTTTCACCAATTTGCTGATAATTCATTGAAAGTAGATGATCGGTACAATTGCTGCCAATGCATTTTTTAAAGCTGTATTGTCATGAGTCAAATTTGATCATGTTAGGTTCTTGCATAGGTCCTATAGCATTGATAAGTTTCCACCCTCTTTCCTACATACACACATCTCTCCTGCATACACACAACTCTACTACTATCACACACGCAATTTTCCAAAATACACACACAACTCTCCTCCATACACAAACACAGTTCTAACACATATAGCTTTTCTACAGCTTTGAAGTATGCACTTACACCTCTGTTACATACACGCACTGTTTTGCTACATACTTGTACACAGCTTTCTTACATACACCAACAGCTTTCTTATATACTCATGCAGCTCCACACACACAAACACTTATATATATATATATATATATATATGTACACTCATCCATCGTATACATTACCACATCTTGAAATTCCTTCCAGGAATGTGACTGATCACATGACCTGAAAGGTTCAATGGCTAATCAACAACTTTGTTTGATTGGGACCCTATCCATGCCACCTCACATATCAGGAGTGTCGTTCTTCTTTTCATAAAGAGGTCCAAGGGCTAGTCTTGCAGAAGTTTTTTCAGCTACACAGGATGCGCAACATCCGTGCAAGTCCTGGTGACTTTCTCCCCTGCACTGCACCGATCAGATAGATCAGTGTGGGGCAGGAGAAAGGAGAACAGTTCTTTCAGTGATCATGAAGGATGCTGTCAGTGTTTTCCTCCATCAGAATAAGCAGCCTCTAGACTGTAAGAAACACACACATTTTAACATCATTTTGATTGTCTAAAATTTACTGCAGCTAAAAATTACATTTGGTTTACAATGCATTTTGCCAGATATGTTGTCACTTGTCAAAGCTAAGAATTTTACATGCTGGGTTTTTTTATGGCACATTTAGCACTGATAAGTTGTCACACTCTTGCTTAATATGTTAACATTCTGTCTGTAAACTGTATATGCATAGCTACCTTTTTGAAGCAATATTGAGATTTACTTAAGAACGTGGGGCCCAATAAATACCATCAATGGTGCCCAGTCCAAGAGATGGTGGATCCTATAGGTAAACCACCTCATCATGCACTAAAACTTACTAAAAAAAAAAAAGATGTGAAGTTCACACATATAGAAAATGGACATTTTGTGAATACATATTACACGTATTGTAAAATAGATAGAGCTCATATGTAGAGTTTGTTTGATAAACTTTCCTACTACTTTGTCTAAATTAGAAGCAAATTGGTTGAACATTACTTCTACCTAAAATGGCAGAAAACGCACCTATCTTGGTGATGGACAGGACAGCTAGAGGGGATATGGAGGAGGCTGTTATTTTTTTTTTAATAGGTGTACTTTCACCAATTTGCTGATAATTCATTGAAAGTAGATGATCGGTACAATTGCTGCCAATGCATTTTTTAAAGCTGTATTGTCATGAGTCAAATTTGATCATGTTAGGTTCTTGCATAGGTCCTATAGCATTGATAAGTTTCCACCCTCTTTCCTACATACACACATCTCTCCTGCATACACACAACTCTACTACTATCACACACGCAATTTTCCAAAATACACACACAACTCTCCTCCATACACAAACACAGTTCTAACACATATAGCTTTTCTACAGCTTTGAAGTATGCACTTACACCTCTGTTACATACACGCACTGTTTTGCTACATACTTGTACACAGCTTTCTTACATACACCAACAGCTCTCTTATATACTCATGCAGCTCCACACACACAAACACTTATATATATATATATATATATATATATATGTACACTCATCCATCGTATACATTACCACATCTTGAAATTCCTTCCAGGAATGTGACTGATCACATGACCTGAAAGGTTCAATGGCTAATCAACAACTTTGTTTGATTGGGACCCTATCCATGCCACCTCACATATCAGGAGTGTCGTTCTTCTTTTCATAAAGAGGTCCAAGGGCTAGTCTTGCAGAAGTTTTTTCAGCTACACAGGATGCGCAACATCCGTGCAAGTCCTGGTGACTTTCTCCCCTGCACTGCACCGATCAGATAGATCAGTGTGGGGCAGGAGAAAGGAGAACAGTTCTTTCAGTGATCATGAAGGATGCTGTCAGTGTTTTCCTCCATCAGAATAAGCAGCCTCTAGACTGTAAGAAACACACACATTTTAACATCATTTTGATTGTCTAAAATTTACTGCAGCTAAAAATTACATTTGGTTTACAATGCATTTTGCCAGATATGTTGTCACTTGTCAAAGCTAAGAATTTTACATGCTGCGTTTTTTTATGGCACATTTAGCACTGATAAGTTGTCACACTCTTGCTTAATATGTTAACATTCTGTCTGTAAACTGTATATGCATAGCTACCTTTTTGAAGCAATATTGAGATTTACTTAAGAACGTGGGGCCCAATAAATACCATCAATGGTGCCCAGTCCAAGAGATGGTGGATCCTATAGGTAAACCACCTCATCATGCACTAAAACTTACTAAAAAAAAAAAAGATGTGAAGTTCACACATATAGAAAATGGACATTTTGTGAATACATATTACACGTATTGTAAAATAGATAGAGCTCATATGTAGAGTTTGTTTGATAAACTTTCCTACTACTTTGTCTAAATTAGAAGCAAATTGGTTGAACATTACTTCTACCTAAAATGGCAGAAAACGCACCTATCTTGGTGATGGACAGGACAGCTAGAGGGGATATGGAGGAGGCTGTTATTTTTTTTTTAATAGGTGTACTTTCACCAATTTGCTGATAATTCATTGAAAGTAGATGATCGGTACAATTGCTGCCAATGCATTTTTTAAAGCTGTATTGTCATGAGTCAAATTTGATCATGTTAGGTTCTTGCATAGGTCCTATAGCATTGATAAGTTTCCACCCTCTTTCCTACATACACACATCTCTCCTGCATACACACAACTCTACTACTATCACACACGCAATTTTCCAAAATACACACACAACTCTCCTCCATACACAAACACAGTTCTAACACATATAGCTTTTCTACAGCTTTGAAGTATGCACTTACACCTCTGTTACATACACGCACTGTTTTGCTACATACTTGTACACAGCTTTCTTACATACACCAACAGCTTTCTTATATACTCATGCAGCTCCACACACACAAACACTTATATATATATATATATATATATATATATGTACACTCATCCATCGTATACATTACCACATCTTGAAATTCCTTCCAGGAATGTGACTGATCACATGACCTGAAAGGTTCAATGGCTAATCAACAACTTTGTTTGATTGGGACCCTATCCATGCCACCTCACATATCAGGAGTGTCGTTCTTCTTTTCATAAAGAGGTCCAAGGGCTAGTCTTGCAGAAGTTTTTTCAGCTACACAGGATGCGCAACATCCGTGCAAGTCCTGGTGACTTTCTCCCCTGCACTGCACCGATCAGATAGATCAGTGTGGGGCAGGAGAAAGGAGAACAGTTCTTTCAGTGATCATGAAGGATGCTGTCAGTGTTTTCCTCCATCAGAATAAGCAGCCTCTAGACTGTAAGAAACACACACATTTTAACATCATTTTGATTGTCTAAAATTTACTGCAGCTAAAAATTACATTTGGTTTACAATGCATTTTGCCAGATATGTTGTCACTTGTCAAAGCTAAGAATTTTACATGCTGGGTTTTTTTATGGCACATTTAGCACTGATAAGTTGTCACACTCTTGCTTAATATGTTAACATTCTGTCTGTAAACTGTATATGCATAGCTACCTTTTTGAAGCAATATTGAGATTTACTTAAGAACGTGGGGCCCAATAAATACCATCAATGGTGCCCAGTCCAAGAGATGGTGGATCCTATAGGTAAACACCACCTCATCATGCACTAAAACTTACTAAAAAAAAAAAAGATGTGAAGTTCACACATATAGAAAATGGACATTTTGTGAATACATATTACACGTATTGTAAAATAGATAGAGCTCATATGTAGAGTTTGTTTGATAAACTTTCCTACTACTTTGTTTAAATTAGAAGCAAATTGGTTGAACATTACTTCTACCTAAAATGGCAGAAAACGCACCTATCTTGGTGATGGACAGGACAGCTAGAGGGGATATGGAGGAGGCTGTTATTTTTTTTTTAATAGGTGTACTTTCACCAATTTGCTGATAATTCATTGAAAGTAGATGATCGGTACAATTGCTGCCAATGCATTTTTTAAAGCTGTATTGTCATGAGTCAAATTTGATCATGTTAGGTTCTTGCATAGGTCCTATAGCATTGATAAGTTTCCACCCTCTTTCCTACATACACACATCTCTCCTGCATACACACAACTCTACTACTATCACACACGCAATTTTCCAAAATACACACACAACTCTCCTCCATACACAAACACAGTTCTAACACATATAGCTTTTCTACAGCTTTGAAGTATGCACTCACACCTGTTACATACACGCACTGTTTTGCTACATACTTGTACACAGCTTTCTTACATACACCAACAGCTCTCTTATATACTCATGCAGCTCCACACACACAAACACTTATATATATATATATATATATATATATATATGTACACTCATCCATCGTATACATTACCACATCTTGAAATTCCTTCCAGGAATGTGACTGATCACATGACCTGAAAGGTTCAATGGCTAATCAACAACTTTGTTTGATTGGGACCCTATCCATGCCACCTCACATATCAGGAGTGTCGTTCTTCTTTTCATAAAGAGGTCCAAGGGCTAGTCTTGCAGAAGTTTTTTCAGCTACACAGGATGCGCAACATCCGTGCAAGTCCTGGTGACTTTCTCCCCTGCACTGCACCGATCAGATAGATCAGTGTGGGGCAGGAGAAAGGAGAACAGTTCTTTCAGTGATCATGAAGGATGCTGTCAGTGTTTTCCTCCATCAGAATAAGCAGCCTCTAGACTGTAAGAAACACACACATTTTAACATCATTTTGATTGTCTAAAATTTACTGCAGCTAAAAATTACATTTGGTTTACAATGCATTTTGCCAGATATGTTGTCACTTGTCAAAGCTAAGAATTTTACATGCTGCGTTTTTTTATGGCACATTTAGCACTGATAAGTTGTCACACTCTTGCTTAATATGTTAACATTCTGTCTGTAAACTGTATATGCATAGCTACCTTTTTGAAGCAATATTGAGATTTACTTAAGAACGTGGGGCCCAATAAATACCATCAATGGTGCCCAGTCCAAGAGATGGTGGATCCTATAGGTAAACCACCTCATCATGCACTAAAACTTACTAAAAAAAAAAAAGATGTGAAGTTCACACATATAGAAAATGGACATTTTGTGAATACATATTACACGTATTGTAAAATAGATAGAGCTCATATGTAGAGTTTGTTTGATAAACTTTCCTACTACTTTGTCTAAATTAGAAGCAAATTGGTTGAACATTACTTCTACCTAAAATGGCAGAAAACGCACCTATCTTGGTGATGGACAGGACAGCTAGAGGGGATATGGAGGAGGCTGTTATTTTTTTTTTAATAGGTGTACTTTCACCAATTTGCTGATAATTCATTGAAAGTAGATGATCGGTACAATTGCTGCCAATGCATTTTTTAAAGCTGTATTGTCATGAGTCAAATTTGATCATGTTAGGTTCTTGCATAGGTCCTATAGCATTGATAAGTTTCCACCCTCTTTCCTACATACACACATCTCTCCTGCATACACACAACTCTACTACTATCACACACGCAATTTTCCAAAATACACACACAACTCTCCTCCATACACAAACACAGTTCTAACACATATAGCTTTTCTACAGCTTTGAAGTATGCACTTACACCTCTGTTACATACACGCACTGTTTTGCTACATACTTGTACACAGCTTTCTTACATACACCAACAGCTTTCTTATATACTCATGCAGCTCCACACACACAAACACTTATATATATATATATATATATATATGTACACTCATCCATCGTATACATTACCACATCTTGAAATTCCTTCCAGGAATGTGACTGATCACATGACCTGAAAGGTTCAATGGCTAATCAACAACTTTGTTTGATTGGGACCCTATCCATGCCACCTCACATATCAGGAGTGTCGTTCTTCTTTTCATAAAGAGGTCCAAGGGCTAGTCTTGCAGAAGTTTTTTCAGCTACACAGGATGCGCAACATCCGTGCAAGTCCTGGTGACTTTCTCCCCTGCACTGCACCGATCAGATAGATCAGTGTGGGGCAGGAGAAAGGAGAACAGTTCTTTCAGTGATCATGAAGGATGCTGTCAGTGTTTTCCTCCATCAGAATAAGCAGCCTCTAGACTGTAAGAAACACACACATTTTAACATCATTTTGATTGTCTAAAATTTACTGCAGCTAAAAATTACATTTGGTTTACAATGCATTTTGCCAGATATGTTGTCACTTGTCAAAGCTAAGAATTTTACATGCTGGGTTTTTTTATGGCACATTTAGCACTGATAAGTTGTCACACTCTTGCTTAATATGTTAACATTCTGTCTGTAAACTGTATATGCATAGCTACCTTTTTGAAGCAATATTGAGATTTACTTAAGAACGTGGGGCCCAATAAATACCATCAATGGTGCCCAGTCCAAGAGATGGTGGATCCTATAGGTAAACACCACCTCATCATGCACTAAAACTTACTAAAAAAAAAAAAGATGTGAAGTTCACACATATAGAAAATGGACATTTTGTGAATACATATTACACGTATTGTAAAATAGATAGAGCTCATATGTAGAGTTTGTTTGATAAACTTTCCTACTACTTTGTTTAAATTAGAAGCAAATTGGTTGAACATTACTTCTACCTAAAATGGCAGAAAACGCACCTATCTTGGTGATGGACAGGACAGCTAGAGGGGATATGGAGGAGGCTGTTATTTTTTTTTTAATAGGTGTACTTTCACCAATTTGCTGATAATTCATTGAAAGTAGATGATCGGTACAATTGCTGCCAATGCATTTTTTAAAGCTGTATTGTCATGAGTCAAATTTGATCATGTTAGGTTCTTGCATAGGTCCTATAGCATTGATAAGTTTCCACCCTCTTTCCTACATACACACATCTCTCCTGCATACACACAACTCTACTACTATCACACACGCAATTTTCCAAAATACACACACAACTCTCCTCCATACACAAACACAGTTCTAACACATATAGCTTTTCTACAGCTTTGAAGTATGCACTCACACCTCTGTTACATACACGCACTGTTTTGCTACATACTTGTACACAGCTTTCTTACATACACCAACAGCTCTCTTATATACTCATGCAGCTCCACACACACAAACACTTATATATATATATATATATATATATATATATATATATATGTACACTCATCCATCGTATACATTACCACATCTTGAAATTCCTTCCAGGAATGTGACTGATCACATGACCTGAAAGGTTCAATGGCTAATCAACAACTTTGTTTGATTGGGACCCTATCCATGCCACCTCACATATCAGGAGTGTCGTTCTTCTTTTCATAAAGAGGTCCAAGGGCTAGTCTTGCAGAAGTTTTTTCAGCTACACAGGATGCGCAACATCCGTGCAAGTCCTGGTGACTTTCTCCCCTGCACTGCACCGATCAGATAGATCAGTGTGGGGCAGGAGAAAGGAGAACAGTTCTTTCAGTGATCATGAAGGATGCTGTCAGTGTTTTCCTCCATCAGAATAAGCAGCCTCTAGACTGTAAGAAACACACACATTTTAACATCATTTTGATTGTCTAAAATTTACTGCAGCTAAAAATTACATTTGGTTTACAATGCATTTTGCCAGATATGTTGTCACTTGTCAAAGCTAAGAATTTTACATGCTGCGTTTTTTTATGGCACATTTAGCACTGATAAGTTGTCACACTCTTGCTTAATATGTTAACATTCTGTCTGTAAACTGTATATGCATAGCTACCTTTTTGAAGCAATATTGAGATTTACTTAAGAACGTGGGGCCCAATAAATACCATCAATGGTGCCCAGTCCAAGAGATGGTGGATCCTATAGGTAAACCACCTCATCATGCACTAAAACTTACTAAAAAAAAAAAAGATGTGAAGTTCACACATATAGAAAATGGACATTTTGTGAATACATATTACACGTATTGTAAAATAGATAGAGCTCATATGTAGAGTTTGTTTGATAAACTTTCCTACTACTTTGTCTAAATTAGAAGCAAATTGGTTGAACATTACTTCTACCTAAAATGGCAGAAAACGCACCTATCTTGGTGATGGACAGGACAGCTAGAGGGGATATGGAGGAGGCTGTTATTTTTTTTTTAATAGGTGTACTTTCACCAATTTGCTGATAATTCATTGAAAGTAGATGATCGGTACAATTGCTGCCAATGCATTTTTTAAAGCTGTATTGTCATGAGTCAAATTTGATCATGTTAGGTTCTTGCATAGGTCCTATAGCATTGATAAGTTTCCACCCTCTTTCCTACATACACACATCTCTCCTGCATACACACAACTCTACTACTATCACACACGCAATTTTCCAAAATACACACACAACTCTCCTCCATACACAAACACAGTTCTAACACATATAGCTTTTCTACAGCTTTGAAGTATGCACTTACACCTCTGTTACATACACGCACTGTTTTGCTACATACTTGTACACAGCTTTCTTACATACACCAACAGCTTTCTTATATACTCATGCAGCTCCACACACACAAACACTTATATATATATATATATATATATATGTACACTCATCCATCGTATACATTACCACATCTTGAAATTCCTTCCAGGAATGTGACTGATCACATGACCTGAAAGGTTCAATGGCTAATCAACAACTTTGTTTGATTGGGACCCTATCCATGCCACCTCACATATCAGGAGTGTCGTTCTTCTTTTCATAAAGAGGTCCAAGGGCTAGTCTTGCAGAAGTTTTTTCAGCTACACAGGATGCGCAACATCCGTGCAAGTCCTGGTGACTTTCTCCCCTGCACTGCACCGATCAGATAGATCAGTGTGGGGCAGGAGAAAGGAGAACAGTTCTTTCAGTGATCATGAAGGATGCTGTCAGTGTTTTCCTCCATCAGAATAAGCAGCCTCTAGACTGTAAGAAACACACACATTTTAACATCATTTTGATTGTCTAAAATTTACTGCAGCTAAAAATTACATTTGGTTTACAATGCATTTTGCCAGATATGTTGTCACTTGTCAAAGCTAAGAATTTTACATGCTGGGTTTTTTTATGGCACATTTAGCACTGATAAGTTGTCACACTCTTGCTTAATATGTTAACATTCTGTCTGTAAACTGTATATGCATAGCTACCTTTTTGAAGCAATATTGAGATTTACTTAAGAACGTGGGGCCCAATAAATACCATCAATGGTGCCCAGTCCAAGAGATGGTGGATCCTATAGGTAAACACCACCTCATCATGCACTAAAACTTACTAAAAAAAAAAAAGATGTGAAGTTCACACATATAGAAAATGGACATTTTGTGAATACATATTACACGTATTGTAAAATAGATAGAGCTCATATGTAGAGTTTGTTTGATAAACTTTCCTACTACTTTGTTTAAATTAGAAGCAAATTGGTTGAACATTACTTCTACCTAAAATGGCAGAAAACGCACCTATCTTGGTGATGGACAGGACAGCTAGAGGGGATATGGAGGAGGCTGTTATTTTTTTTTTAATAGGTGTACTTTCACCAATTTGCTGATAATTCATTGAAAGTAGATGATCGGTACAATTGCTGCCAATGCATTTTTTAAAGCTGTATTGTCATGAGTCAAATTTGATCATGTTAGGTTCTTGCATAGGTCCTATAGCATTGATAAGTTTCCACCCTCTTTCCTACATACACACATCTCTCCTGCATACACACAACTCTACTACTATCACACACGCAATTTTCCAAAATACACACACAACTCTCCTCCATACACAAACACAGTTCTAACACATATAGCTTTTCTACAGCTTTGAAGTATGCACTCACACCTGTTACATACACGCACTGTTTTGCTACATACTTGTACACAGCTTTCTTACATACACCAACAGCTCTCTTATATACTCATGCAGCTCCACACACACAAACACTTATATATATATATATATATATATATATATATATATGTACACTCATCCATCGTATACATTACCACATCTTGAAATTCCTTCCAGGAATGTGACTGATCACATGACCTGAAAGGTTCAATGGCTAATCAACAACTTTGTTTGATTGGGACCCTATCCATGCCACCTCACATATCAGGAGTGTCGTTCTTCTTTTCATAAAGAGGTCCAAGGGCTAGTCTTGCAGAAGTTTTTTCAGCTACACAGGATGCGCAACATCCGTGCAAGTCCTGGTGACTTTCTCCCCTGCACTGCACCGATCAGATAGATCAGTGTGGGGCAGGAGAAAGGAGAACAGTTCTTTCAGTGATCATGAAGGATGCTGTCAGTGTTTTCCTCCATCAGAATAAGCAGCCTCTAGACTGTAAGAAACACACACATTTTAACATCATTTTGATTGTCTAAAATTTACTGCAGCTAAAAATTACATTTGGTTTACAATGCATTTTGCCAGATATGTTGTCACTTGTCAAAGCTAAGAATTTTACATGCTGCGTTTTTTTATGGCACATTTAGCACTGATAAGTTGTCACACTCTTGCTTAATATGTTAACATTCTGTCTGTAAACTGTATATGCATAGCTACCTTTTTGAAGCAATATTGAGATTTACTTAAGAACGTGGGGCCCAATAAATACCATCAATGGTGCCCAGTCCAAGAGATGGTGGATCCTATAGGTAAACCACCTCATCATGCACTAAAACTTACTAAAAAAAAAAAAGATGTGAAGTTCACACATATAGAAAATGGACATTTTGTGAATACATATTACACGTATTGTAAAATAGATAGAGCTCATATGTAGAGTTTGTTTGATAAACTTTCCTACTACTTTGTCTAAATTAGAAGCAAATTGGTTGAACATTACTTCTACCTAAAATGGCAGAAAACGCACCTATCTTGGTGATGGACAGGACAGCTAGAGGGGATATGGAGGAGGCTGTTATTTTTTTTTTAATAGGTGTACTTTCACCAATTTGCTGATAATTCATTGAAAGTAGATGATCGGTACAATTGCTGCCAATGCATTTTTTAAAGCTGTATTGTCATGAGTCAAATTTGATCATGTTAGGTTCTTGCATAGGTCCTATAGCATTGATAAGTTTCCACCCTCTTTCCTACATACACACATCTCTCCTGCATACACACAACTCTACTACTATCACACACGCAATTTTCCAAAATACACACACAACTCTCCTCCATACACAAACACAGTTCTAACACATATAGCTTTTCTACAGCTTTGAAGTATGCACTTACACCTCTGTTACATACACGCACTGTTTTGCTACATACTTGTACACAGCTTTCTTACATACACCAACAGCTTTCTTATATACTCATGCAGCTCCACACACACAAACACTTATATATATATATATATATATATATGTACACTCATCCATCGTATACATTACCACATCTTGAAATTCCTTCCAGGAATGTGACTGATCACATGACCTGAAAGGTTCAATGGCTAATCAACAACTTTGTTTGATTGGGACCCTATCCATGCCACCTCACATATCAGGAGTGTCGTTCTTCTTTTCATAAAGAGGTCCAAGGGCTAGTCTTGCAGAAGTTTTTTCAGCTACACAGGATGCGCAACATCCGTGCAAGTCCTGGTGACTTTCTCCCCTGCACTGCACCGATCAGATAGATCAGTGTGGGGCAGGAGAAAGGAGAACAGTTCTTTCAGTGATCATGAAGGATGCTGTCAGTGTTTTCCTCCATCAGAATAAGCAGCCTCTAGACTGTAAGAAACACACACATTTTAACATCATTTTGATTGTCTAAAATTTACTGCAGCTAAAAATTACATTTGGTTTACAATGCATTTTGCCAGATATGTTGTCACTTGTCAAAGCTAAGAATTTTACATGCTGGGTTTTTTTATGGCACATTTAGCACTGATAAGTTGTCACACTCTTGCTTAATATGTTAACATTCTGTCTGTAAACTGTATATGCATAGCTACCTTTTTGAAGCAATATTGAGATTTACTTAAGAACGTGGGGCCCAATAAATACCATCAATGGTGCCCAGTCCAAGAGATGGTGGATCCTATAGGTAAACACCACCTCATCATGCACTAAAACTTACTAAAAAAAAAAAAGATGTGAAGTTCACACATATAGAAAATGGACATTTTGTGAATACATATTACACGTATTGTAAAATAGATAGAGCTCATATGTAGAGTTTGTTTGATAAACTTTCCTACTACTTTGTTTAAATTAGAAGCAAATTGGTTGAACATTACTTCTACCTAAAATGGCAGAAAACGCACCTATCTTGGTGATGGACAGGACAGCTAGAGGGGATATGGAGGAGGCTGTTATTTTTTTTTTAATAGGTGTACTTTCACCAATTTGCTGATAATTCATTGAAAGTAGATGATCGGTACAATTGCTGCCAATGCATTTTTTAAAGCTGTATTGTCATGAGTCAAATTTGATCATGTTAGGTTCTTGCATAGGTCCTATAGCATTGATAAGTTTCCACCCTCTTTCCTACATACACACATCTCTCCTGCATACACACAACTCTACTACTATCACACACGCAATTTTCCAAAATACACACACAACTCTCCTCCATACACAAACACAGTTCTAACACATATAGCTTTTCTACAGCTTTGAAGTATGCACTTACACCTCTGTTACATACACGCACTGTTTTGCTACATACTTGTACACAGCTTTCTTACATACACCAACAGCTCTCTTATATACTCATGCAGCTCCACACACACAAACACTTATATATATATATATATATATGTACACTCATCCATCGTATACATTACCACATCTTGAAATTCCTTCCAGGAATGTGACTGATCACATGACCTGAAAGGTTCAATGGCTAATCAACAACTTTGTTTGATTGGGACCCTATCCATGCCACCTCACATATCAGGAGTGTCGTTCTTCTTTTCATAAAGAGGTCCAAGGGCTAGTCTTGCAGAAGTTTTTTCAGCTACACAGGATGCGCAACATCCGTGCAAGTCCTGGTGACTTTCTCCCCTGCACTGCACCGATCAGATAGATCAGTGTGGGGCAGGAGAAAGGAGAACAGTTCTTTCAGTGATCATGAAGGATGCTGTCAGTGTTTTCCTCCATCAGAATAAGCAGCCTCTAGACTGTAAGAAACACACACATTTTAACATCATTTTGATTGTCTAAAATTTACTGCAGCTAAAAATTACATTTGGTTTACAATGCATTTTGCCAGATATGTTGTCACTTGTCAAAGCTAAGAATTTTACATGCTGCGTTTTTTTATGGCACATTTAGCACTGATAAGTTGTCACACTCTTGCTTAATATGTTAACATTCTGTCTGTAAACTGTATATGCATAGCTACCTTTTTGAAGCAATATTGAGATTTACTTAAGAATGTGGGGCCCAATAAATACCATCAATGGTGCCCAGTCCAAGAGATGGTGGATCCTATAGGTAAACACCACCTCATCATGCACTAAAACTTACTAAAAAAAAAAAAGATGTGAAGTTCACACATATAGAAAATGGACATTTTGTGAATACATATTACACGTATTGTAAAATAGATAGAGCTCATATGTAGAGTTTGTTTGATAAACTTTCCTACTACTTTGTCTAAATTAGAAGCAAATTGGTTGAACATTACTTCTACCTAAAATGGCAGAAAACGCACCTATCTTGGTGATGGACAGGACAGCTAGAGGGGATATGGAGGAGGCTGTTATTTTTTTTTTAATAGGTGTACTTTCACCAATTTGCTGATAATTCATTGAAAGTAGATGATCGGTACAATTGCTGCCAATGCATTTTTTAAAGCTGTATTGTCATGAGTCAAATTTGATCATGTTAGGTTCTTGCATAGGTCCTATAGCATTGATAAGTTTCCACCCTCTTTCCTACATACACACATCTCTCCTGCATACACACAACTCTACTACTATCACACACGCAATTTTCCAAAATACACACACAACTCTCCTCCATACACAAACACAGTTCTAACACATATAGCTTTTCTACAGCTTTGAAGTATGCACTTACACCTCTGTTACATACACGCACTGTTTTGCTACATACTTGTACACAGCTTTCTTACATACACCAACAGCTCTCTTATATACTCATGCAGCTCCACACACACAAACACTTATATATATATATATATATGTACACTCATCCATCGTATACATTACCACATCTTGAAATTCCTTCCAGGAATGTGACTGATCACATGACCTGAAAGGTTCAATGGCTAATCAACAACTTTGTTTGATTGGGACCCTATCCATGCCACCTCACATATCAGGAGTGTCGTTCTTCTTTTCATAAAGAGGTCCAAGGGCTAGTCTTGCAGAAGTTTTTTCAGCTACACAGGATGCGCAACATCCGTGCAAGTCCTGGTGACTTTCTCCCCTGCACTGCACCGATCAGATAGATCAGTGTGGGGCAGGAGAAAGGAGAACAGTTCTTTCAGTGATCATGAAGGATGCTGTCAGTGTTTTCCTCCATCAGAATAAGCAGCCTCTAGACTGTAAGAAACACACACATTTTAACATCATTTTGATTGTCTAAAATTTACTGCAGCTAAAAATTACATTTGGTTTACAATGCATTTTGCCAGATATGTTGTCACTTGTCAAAGCTAAGAATTTTACATGCTGCGTTTTTTTATGGCACATTTAGCACTGATAAGTTGTCACACTCTTGCTTAATATGTTAACATTCTGTCTGTAAACTGTATATGCATAGCTACCTTTTTGAAGCAATATTGAGATTTACTTAAGAACGTGGGGCCCAATAAATACCATCAATGGTGCCCAGTCCAAGAGATGGTGGATCCTATAGGTAAACCACCTCATCATGCACTAAAACTTACTAAAAAAAAAAAAGATGTGAAGTTCACACATATAGAAAATGGACATTTTGTGAATACATATTACACGTATTGTAAAATAGATAGAGCTCATATGTAGAGTTTGTTTGATAAACTTTCCTACTACTTTGTCTAAATTAGAAGCAAATTGGTTGAACATTACTTCTACCTAAAATGGCAGAAAACGCACCTATCTTGGTGATGGACAGGACAGCTAGAGGGGATATGGAGGAGGCTGTTATTTTTTTTTTAATAGGTGTACTTTCACCAATTTGCTGATAATTCATTGAAAGTAGATGATCGGTACAATTGCTGCCAATGCATTTTTTAAAGCTGTATTGTCATGAGTCAAATTTGATCATGTTAGGTTCTTGCATAGGTCCTATAGCATTGATAAGTTTCCACCCTCTTTCCTACATACACACATCTCTCCTGCATACACACAACTCTACTACTATCACACACGCAATTTTCCAAAATACACACACAACTCTCCTCCATACACAAACACAGTTCTAACACATATAGCTTTTCTACAGCTTTGAAGTATGCACTTACACCTCTGTTACATACACGCACTGTTTTGCTACATACTTGTACACAGCTTTCTTACATACACCAACAGCTCTCTTATATACTCATGCAGCTCCACACACACAAACACTTATATATATATATATATATATATATGTACACTCATCCATCGTATACATTACCACATCTTGAAATTCCTTCCAGGAATGTGACTGATCACATGACCTGAAAGGTTCAATGGCTAATCAACAACTTTGTTTGATTGGGACCCTATCCATGCCACCTCACATATCAGGAGTGTCGTTCTTCTTTTCATAAAGAGGTCCAAGGGCTAGTCTTGCAGAAGTTTTTTCAGCTACACAGGATGCGCAACATCCGTGCAAGTCCTGGTGACTTTCTCCCCTGCACTGCACCGATCAGATAGATCAGTGTGGGGCAGGAGAAAGGAGAACAGTTCTTTCAGTGATCATGAAGGATGCTGTCAGTGTTTTCCTCCATCAGAATAAGCAGCCTCTAGACTGTAAGAAACACACACATTTTAACATCATTTTGATTGTCTAAAATTTACTGCAGCTAAAAATTACATTTGGTTTACAATGCATTTTGCCAGATATGTTGTCACTTGTCAAAGCTAAGAATTTTACATGCTGCGTTTTTTTATGGCACATTTAGCACTGATAAGTTGTCACACTCTTGCTTAATATGTTAACATTCTGTCTGTAAACTGTATATGCATAGCTACCTTTTTGAAGCAATATTGAGATTTACTTAAGAACGTGGGGCCCAATAAATACCATCAATGGTGCCCAGTCCAAGAGATGGTGGATCCTATAGGTAAACCACCTCATCATGCACTAAAACTTACTAAAAAAAAAAAAGATGTGAAGTTCACACATATAGAAAATGGACATTTTGTGAATACATATTACACGTATTGTAAAATAGATAGAGCTCATATGTAGAGTTTGTTTGATAAACTTTCCTACTACTTTGTCTAAATTAGAAGCAAATTGGTTGAACATTACTTCTACCTAAAATGGCAGAAAACGCACCTATCTTGGTGATGGACAGGACAGCTAGAGGGGATATGGAGGAGGCTGTTATTTTTTTTTTAATAGGTGTACTTTCACCAATTTGCTGATAATTCATTGAAAGTAGATGATCGGTACAATTGCTGCCAATGCATTTTTTAAAGCTGTATTGTCATGAGTCAAATTTGATCATGTTAGGTTCTTGCATAGGTCCTATAGCATTGATAAGTTTCCACCCTCTTTCCTACATACACACATCTCTCCTGCATACACACAACTCTACTACTATCACACACGCAATTTTCCAAAATACACACACAACTCTCCTCCATACACAAACACAGTTCTAACACATATAGCTTTTCTACAGCTTTGAAGTATGCACTTACACCTCTGTTACATACACGCACTGTTTTGCTACATACTTGTACACAGCTTTCTTACATACACCAACAGCTTTCTTATATACTCATGCAGCTCCACACACACAAACACTTATATATATATATATATATATATATATATATGTACACTCATTCATCGTATACATTACCACATCTTGAAATTCCTTCCAGGAATGTGACTGATCACATGACCTGAAAGGTTCAATGGCTAATCAACAACTTTGTTTGATTGGGACCCTATCCATGCCACCTCACATATCAGGAGTGTCGTTCTTCTTTTCATAAAGAGGTCCAAGGGCTAGTCTTGCAGAAGTTTTTTCAGCTACACAGGACGCGCAACATCCGTGCAAGTCCTGGTGACTTTCTCCCCTGCACTGCACCGATCAGATAGATCAGTGTGGGGCAGGAGAAAGGAGAACAGTTCTTTCAGTGATCATGAAGGATGCTGTCAGTGTTTTCCTCCATCAGAATAAGCAGCCTCTAGACTGTAAGAAACACACACATTTTAACATCATTTTGATTGTCTAAAATTTACTGCAGCTAAAAATTACATTTGGTTTACAATGCATTTTGCCAGATATGTTGTCACTTGTCAAAGCTAAGAATTTTACATGCTGGGTTTTTTTATGGCACATTTAGCACTGATAAGTTGTCACACTCTTGCTTAATATGTTAACATTCTGTCTGTAAACTGTATATGCATAGCTACCTTTTTGAAGCAATATTGAGATTTACTTAAGAACGTGGGGCCCAATAAATACCATCAATGGTGCCCAGTCCAAGAGATGGTGGATCCTATAGGTAAACACCACCTCATCATGCACTAAAACTTACTAAAAAAAAAAAAGATGTGAAGTTCACACATATAGAAAATGGACATTTTGTGAATACATATTACACGTATTGTAAAATAGATAGAGCTCATATGTAGAGTTTGTTTGATAAACTTTCCTACTACTTTGTTTAAATTAGAAGCAAATTGGTTGAACATTACTTCTACCTAAAATGGCAGAAAACGCACCTATCTTGGTGATGGACAGGACAGCTAGAGGGGATATGGAGGAGGCTGTTATTTTTTTTTTAATAGGTGTACTTTCACCAATTTGCTGATAATTCATTGAAAGTAGATGATCGGTACAATTGCTGCCAATGCATTTTTTAAAGCTGTATTGTCATGAGTCAAATTTGATCATGTTAGGTTCTTGCATAGGTCCTATAGCATTGATAAGTTTCCACCCTCTTTCCTACATACACACATCTCTCCTGCATACACACAACTCTACTACTATCACACACGCAATTTTCCAAAATACACACACAACTCTCCTCCATACACAAACACAGTTCTAACACATATAGCTTTTCTACAGCTTTGAAGTATGCACTCACACCTCTGTTACATACACGCACTGTTTTGCTACATACTTGTACACAGCTTTCTTACATACACCAACAGCTCTCTTATATACTCATGCAGCTCCACACACACAAACACTTATATATATATATATATATATATATATATATGTACACTCATCCATCGTATACATTACCACATCTTGAAATTCCTTCCAGGAATGTGACTGATCACATGACCTGAAAGGTTCAATGGCTAATCAACAACTTTGTTTGATTGGGACCCTATCCATGCCACCTCACATATCAGGAGTGTCGTTCTTCTTTTCATAAAGAGGTCCAAGGGCTAGTCTTGCAGAAGTTTTTTCAGCAACACAGGATGCGCAACATCCGTGCAAGTCCTGGTGACTTTCTCCCCTGCACTGCACCGATCAGATAGATCAGTGTGGGGCAGGAGAAAGGAGAACAGTTCTTTCAGTGATCATGAAGGATGCTGTCAGTGTTTTCCTCCATCAGAATAAGCAGCCTCTAGACTGTAAGAAACACACACATTTTAACATCATTTTGATTGTCTAAAATTTACTGCAGCTAAAAATTACATTTGGTTTACAATGCATTTTGCCAGATATGTTGTCACTTGTCAAAGCTAAGAATTTTACATGCTGCGTTTTTTTATGGCACATTTAGCACTGATAAGTTGTCACACTCTTGCTTAATATGTTAACATTCTGTCTGTAAACTGTATATGCATAGCTACCTTTTTGAAGCAATATTGAGATTTACTTAAGAACGTGGGGCCCAATAAATACCATCAATGGTGCCCAGTCCAAGAGATGGTGGATCCTATAGGTAAACCACCTCATCATGCACTAAAACTTACTAAAAAAAAAAAAGATGTGAAGTTCACACATATAGAAAATGGACATTTTGTGAATACATATTACACGTATTGTAAAATAGATAGAGCTCATATGTAGAGTTTGTTTGATAAACTTTCCTACTACTTTGTCTAAATTAGAAGCAAATTGGTTGAACATTACTTCTACCTAAAATGGCAGAAAACGCACCTATCTTGGTGATGGACAGGACAGCTAGAGGGGATATGGAGGAGGCTGTTATTTTTTTTTTAATAGGTGTACTTTCACCAATTTGCTGATAATTCATTGAAAGTAGATGATCGGTACAATTGCTGCCAATGCATTTTTTAAAGCTGTATTGTCATGAGTCAAATTTGATCATGTTAGGTTCTTGCATAGGTCCTATAGCATTGATAAGTTTCCACCCTCTTTCCTACATACACACATCTCTCCTGCATACACACAACTCTACTACTATCACACACGCAATTTTCCAAAATACACACACAACTCTCCTCCATACACAAACACAGTTCTAACACATATAGCTTTTCTACAGCTTTGAAGTATGCACTTACACCTCTGTTACATACACGCACTGTTTTGCTACATACTTGTACACAGCTTTCTTACATACACCAACAGCTCTCTTATATACTCATGCAGCTCCACACACACAAACACTTATATATATATATATATATATATATGTACACTCATCCATCGTATACATTACCACATCTTGAAATTCCTTCCAGGAATGTGACTGATCACATGACCTGAAAGGTTCAATGGCTAATCAACAACTTTGTTTGATTGGGACCCTATCCATGCCACCTCACATATCAGGAGTGTCGTTCTTCTTTTCATAAAGAGGTCCAAGGGCTAGTCTTGCAGAAGTTTTTTCAGCTACACAGGATGCGCAACATCCGTGCAAGTCCTGGTGACTTTCTCCCCTGCACTGCACCGATCAGATAGATCAGTGTGGGGCAGGAGAAAGGAGAACAGTTCTTTCAGTGATCATGAAGGATGCTGTCAGTGTTTTCCTCCATCAGAATAAGCAGCCTCTAGACTGTAAGAAACACACACATTTTAACATCATTTTGATTGTCTAAAATTTACTGCAGCTAAAAATTACATTTGGTTTACAATGCATTTTGCCAGATATGTTGTCACTTGTCAAAGCTAAGAATTTTACATGCTGCGTTTTTTTATGGCACATTTAGCACTGATAAGTTGTCACACTCTTGCTTAATATGTTAACATTCTGTCTGTAAACTGTATATGCATAGCTACCTTTTTGAAGCAATATTGAGATTTACTTAAGAACGTGGGGCCCAATAAATACCATCAATGGTGCCCAGTCCAAGAGATGGTGGATCCTATAGGTAAACCACCTCATCATGCACTAAAACTTACTAAAAAAAAAAAAGATGTGAAGTTCACACATATAGAAAATGGACATTTTGTGAATACATATTACACGTATTGTAAAATAGATAGAGCTCATATGTAGAGTTTGTTTGATAAACTTTCCTACTACTTTGTCTAAATTAGAAGCAAATTGGTTGAACATTACTTCTACCTAAAATGGCAGAAAACGCACCTATCTTGGTGATGGACAGGACAGCTAGAGGGGATATGGAGGAGGCTGTTATTTTTTTTTTAATAGGTGTACTTTCACCAATTTGCTGATAATTCATTGAAAGTAGATGATCGGTACAATTGCTGCCAATGCATTTTTTAAAGCTGTATTGTCATGAGTCAAATTTGATCATGTTAGGTTCTTGCATAGGTCCTATAGCATTGATAAGTTTCCACCCTCTTTCCTACATACACACATCTCTCCTGCATACACACAACTCTACTACTATCACACACGCAATTTTCCAAAATACACACACAACTCTCCTCCATACACAAACACAGTTCTAACACATATAGCTTTTCTACAGCTTTGAAGTATGCACTTACACCTCTGTTACATACACGCACTGTTTTGCTACATACTTGTACACAGCTTTCTTACATACACCAACAGCTTTCTTATATACTCATGCAGCTCCACACACACAAACACTTATATATATATATATATATATATATGTACACTCATCCATCGTATACATTACCACATCTTGAAATTCCTTCCAGGAATGTGACTGATCACATGACCTGAAAGGTTCAATGGCTAATCAACAACTTTGTTTGATTGGGACCCTATCCATGCCACCTCACATATCAGGAGTGTCGTTCTTCTTTTCATAAAGAGGTCCAAGGGCTAGTCTTGCAGAAGTTTTTTCAGCTACACAGGATGCGCAACATCCGTGCAAGTCCTGGTGACTTTCTCCCCTGCACTGCACCGATCAGATAGATCAGTGTGGGGCAGGAGAAAGGAGAACAGTTCTTTCAGTGATCATGAAGGATGCTGTCAGTGTTTTCCTCCATCAGAATAAGCAGCCTCTAGACTGTAAGAAACACACACATTTTAACATCATTTTGATTGTCTAAAATTTACTGCAGCTAAAAATTACATTTGGTTTACAATGCATTTTGCCAGATATGTTGTCACTTGTCAAAGCTAAGAATTTTACATGCTGGGTTTTTTTATGGCACATTTAGCACTGATAAGTTGTCACACTCTTGCTTAATATGTTAACATTCTGTCTGTAAACTGTATATGCATAGCTACCTTTTTGAAGCAATATTGAGATTTACTTAAGAACGTGGGGCCCAATAAATACCATCAATGGTGCCCAGTCCAAGAGATGGTGGATCCTATAGGTAAACACCACCTCATCATGCACTAAAACTTACTAAAAAAAAAAAAGATGTGAAGTTCACACATATAGAAAATGGACATTTTGTGAATACATATTACACGTATTGTAAAATAGATAGAGCTCATATGTAGAGTTTGTTTGATAAACTTTCCTACTACTTTGTTTAAATTAGAAGCAAATTGGTTGAACATTACTTCTACCTAAAATGGCAGAAAACGCACCTATCTTGGTGATGGACAGGACAGCTAGAGGGGATATGGAGGAGGCTGTTATTTTTTTTTTAATAGGTGTACTTTCACCAATTTGCTGATAATTCATTGAAAGTAGATGATCGGTACAATTGCTGCCAATGCATTTTTTAAAGCTGTATTGTCATGAGTCAAATTTGATCATGTTAGGTTCTTGCATAGGTCCTATAGCATTGATAAGTTTCCACCCTCTTTCCTACATACACACATCTCTCCTGCATACACACAACTCTACTACTATCACACACGCAATTTTCCAAAATACACACACAACTCTCCTCCATACACAAACACAGTTCTAACACATATAGCTTTTCTACAGCTTTGAAGTATGCACTCACACCTCTGTTACATACACGCACTGTTTTGCTACATACTTGTACACAGCTTTCTTACATACACCAACAGCTCTCTTATATACTCATGCAGCTCCACACACACAAACACTTATATATATATATATATATATATATATATATGTACACTCATCCATCGTATACATTACCACATCTTGAAATTCCTTCCAGGAATGTGACTGATCACATGACCTGAAAGGTTCAATGGCTAATCAACAACTTTGTTTGATTGGGACCCTATCCATGCCACCTCACATATCAGGAGTGTCGTTCTTCTTTTCATAAAGAGGTCCAAGGGCTAGTCTTGCAGAAGTTTTTTCAGCTACACAGGATGCGCAACATCCGTGCAAGTCCTGGTGACTTTCTCCCCTGCACTGCACCGATCAGATAGATCAGTGTGGGGCAGGAGAAAGGAGAACAGTTCTTTCAGTGATCATGAAGGATGCTGTCAGTGTTTTCCTCCATCAGAATAAGCAGCCTCTAGACTGTAAGAAACACACACATTTTAACATCATTTTGATTGTCTAAAATTTACTGCAGCTAAAAATTACATTTGGTTTACAATGCATTTTGCCAGATATGTTGTCACTTGTCAAAGCTAAGAATTTTACATGCTGCGTTTTTTTATGGCACATTTAGCACTGATAAGTTGTCACACTCTTGCTTAATATGTTAACATTCTGTCTGTAAACTGTATATGCATAGCTACCTTTTTGAAGCAATATTGAGATTTACTTAAGAACGTGGGGCCCAATAAATACCATCAATGGTGCCCAGTCCAAGAGATGGTGGATCCTATAGGTAAACACCACCTCATCATGCACTAAAACTTACTAAAAAAAAAAAAGATGTGAAGTTCACACATATAGAAAATGGACATTTTGTGAATACATATTACACGTATTGTAAAATAGATAGAGCTCATATGTAGAGTTTGTTTGATAAACTTTCCTACTACTTTGTCTAAATTAGAAGCAAATTGGTTGAACATTACTTCTACCTAAAATGGCAGAAAACGCACCTATCTTGGTGATGGACAGGACAGCTAGAGGGGATATGGAGGAGGCTGTTATTTTTTTTTTAATAGGTGTACTTTCACCAATTTGCTGATAATTCATTGAAAGTAGATGATCGGTACAATTGCTGCCAATGCATTTTTTAAAGCTGTATTGTCATGAGTCAAATTTGATCATGTTAGGTTCTTGCATAGGTCCTATAGCATTGATAAGTTTCCACCCTCTTTCCTACATACACACATCTCTCCTGCATACACACAACTCTACTACTATCACACACGCAATTTTCCAAAATACACACACAACTCTCCTCCATACACAAACACAGTTCTAACACATATAGCTTTTCTACAGCTTTGAAGTATGCACTTACACCTCTGTTACATACACGCACTGTTTTGCTACATACTTGTACACAGCTTTCTTACATACACCAACAGCTCTCTTATATACTCATGCAGCTCCACACACACAAACACTTATATATATATATATATATGTACACTCATCCATCGTATACATTACCACATCTTGAAATTCCTTCCAGGAATGTGACTGATCACATGACCTGAAAGGTTCAATGGCTAATCAACAACTTTGTTTGATTGGGACCCTATCCATGCCACCTCACATATCAGGAGTGTCGTTCTTCTTTTCATAAAGAGGTCCAAGGGCTAGTCTTGCAGAAGTTTTTTCAGCTACACAGGATGCGCAACATCCGTGCAAGTCCTGGTGACTTTCTCCCCTGCACTGCACCGATCAGATAGATCAGTGTGGGGCAGGAGAAAGGAGAACAGTTCTTTCAGTGATCATGAAGGATGCTGTCAGTGTTTTCCTCCATCAGAATAAGCAGCCTCTAGACTGTAAGAAACACACACATTTTAACATCATTTTGATTGTCTAAAATTTACTGCAGCTAAAAATTACATTTGGTTTACAATGCATTTTGCCAGATATGTTGTCACTTGTCAAAGCTAAGAATTTTACATGCTGCGTTTTTTTATGGCACATTTAGCACTGATAAGTTGTCACACTCTTGCTTAATATGTTAACATTCTGTCTGTAAACTGTATATGCATAGCTACCTTTTTGAAGCAATATTGAGATTTACTTAAGAACGTGGGGCCCAATAAATACCATCAATGGTGCCCAGTCCAAGAGATGGTGGATCCTATAGGTAAACACCACCTCATCATGCACTAAAACTTACTAAAAAAAAAAAAGATGTGAAGTTCACACATATAGAAAATGGACATTTTGTGAATACATATTACACGTATTGTAAAATAGATAGAGCTCATATGTAGAGTTTGTTTGATAAACTTTCCTACTACTTTGTCTAAATTAGAAGCAAATTGGTTGAACATTACTTCTACCTAAAATGGCAGAAAACGCACCTATCTTGGTGATGGACAGGACAGCTAGAGGGGATATGGAGGAGGCTGTTATTTTTTTTTTAATAGGTGTACTTTCACCAATTTGCTGATAATTCATTGAAAGTAGATGATCGGTACAATTGCTGCCAATGCATTTTTTAAAGCTGTATTGTCATGAGTCAAATTTGATCATGTTAGGTTCTTGCATAGGTCCTATAGCATTGATAAGTTTCCACCCTCTTTCCTACATACACACATCTCTCCTGCATACACACAACTCTACTACTATCACACACGCAATTTTCCAAAATACACACACAACTCTCCTCCATACACAAACACAGTTCTAACACATATAGCTTTTCTACAGCTTTGAAGTATGCACTTACACCTCTGTTACATACACGCACTGTTTTGCTACATACATGTACACAGCTTTCTTACATACACCAACAGCTCTCTTATATACTCATGCAGCTCCACACACACAAACACTTATATATATATATATATATGTACACTCATCCATCGTATACATTACCACATCTTGAAATTCCTTCCAGGAATGTGACTGATCACATGACCTGAAAGGTTCAATGGCTAATCAACAACTTTGTTTGATTGGGACCCTATCCATGCCACCTCACATATCAGGAGTGTCGTTCTTCTTTTCATAAAGAGGTCCAAGGGCTAGTCTTGCAGAAGTTTTTTCAGCTACACAGGATGCGCAACATCCGTGCAAGTCCTGGTGACTTTCTCCCCTGCACTGCACCGATCAGATAGATCAGTGTGGGGCAGGAGAAAGGAGAACAGTTCTTTCAGTGATCATGAAGGATGCTGTCAGTGTTTTCCTCCATCAGAATAAGCAGCCTCTAGACTGTAAGAAACACACACATTTTAACATCATTTTGATTGTCTAAAATTTACTGCAGCTAAAAATTACATTTGGTTTACAATGCATTTTGCCAGATATGTTGTCACTTGTCAAAGCTAAGAATTTTACATGCTGGGTTTTTTTATGGCACATTTAGCACTGATAAGTTGTCACACTCTTGCTTAATATGTTAACATTCTGTCTGTAAACTGTATATGCATAGCTACCTTTTTGAAGCAATATTGAGATTTACTTAAGAACGTGGGGCCCAATAAATACCATCAATGGTGCCCAGTCCAAGAGATGGTGGATCCTATAGGTAAACACCACCTCATCATGCACTAAAACTTACTAAAAAAAAAAAAGATGTGAAGTTCACACATATAGAAAATGGACATTTTGTGAATACATATTACACGTATTGTAAAATAGATAGAGCTCATATGTAGAGTTTGTTTGATAAACTTTCCTACTACTTTGTTTAAATTAGAAGCAAATTGGTTGAACATTACTTCTACCTAAAATGGCAGAAAACGCACCTATCTTGGTGATGGACAGGACAGCTAGAGGGGATATGGAGGAAGCTGTTATTTTTTTTTTAATAGGTGTACTTTCACCAATTTGCTGATAATTCATTGAAAGTAGATGATCGGTACAATTGCTGCCAATGCATTTTTTAAAGCTGTATTGTCATGAGTCAAATTTGATCATGTTAGGTTCTTGCATAGGTCCTATAGCATTGATAAGTTTCCACCCTCTTTCCTACATACACACATCTCTCCTGCATACACACAACTCTACTACTATCACACACGCAATTTTCCAAAATACACACACAACTCTCCTCCATACACAAACACAGTTCTAACACATATAGCTTTTCTACAGCTTTGAAGTATGCACTTACACCTCTGTTACATACACGCACTGTTTTGCTACATACTTGTACACAGCTTTCTTACATACACCAACAGCTCTCTTATATACTCATGCAGCTCCACACACACAAACACTTATATATATATATATATATGTACACTCATCCATCGTATACATTACCACATCTTGAAATTCCTTCCAGGAATGTGACTGATCACATGACCTGAAAGGTTCAATGGCTAATCAACAACTTTGTTTGATTGGGACCCTATCCATGCCACCTCACATATCAGGAGTGTCGTTCTTCTTTTCATAAAGAGGTCCAAGGGCTAGTCTTGCAGAAGTTTTTTCAGCTACACAGGATGCGCAACATCCGTGCAAGTCCTGGTGACTTTCTCCCCTGCACTGCACCGATCAGATAGATCAGTGTGGGGCAGGAGAAAGGAGAACAGTTCTTTCAGTGATCATGAAGGATGCTGTCAGTGTTTTCCTCCATCAGAATAAGCAGCCTCTAGACTGTAAGAAACACACACATTTTAACATCATTTTGATTGTCTAAAATTTACTGCAGCTAAAAATTACATTTGGTTTACAATGCATTTTGCCAGATATGTTGTCACTTGTCAAAGCTAAGAATTTTACATGCTGCGTTTTTTTATGGCACATTTAGCACTGATAAGTTGTCACACTCTTGCTTAATATGTTAACATTCTGTCTGTAAACTGTATATGCATAGCTACCTTTTTGAAGCAATATTGAGATTTACTTAAGAACGTGGGGCCCAATAAATACCATCAATGGTGCCCAGTCCAAGAGATGGTGGATCCTATAGGTAAACACCACCTCATCATGCACTAAAACTTACTAAAAAAAAAAAAGATGTGAAGTTCACACATATAGAAAATGGACATTTTGTGAATACATATTACACGTATTGTAAAATAGATAGAGCTCATATGTAGAGTTTGTTTGATAAACTTTCCTACTACTTTGTCTAAATTAGAAGCAAATTGGTTGAACATTACTTCTACCTAAAATGGCAGAAAACGCACCTATCTTGGTGATGGACAGGACAGCTAGAGGGGATATGGAGGAGGCTGTTATTTTTTTTTTAATAGGTGTACTTTCACCAATTTGCTGATAATTCATTGAAAGTAGATGATCGGTACAATTGCTGCCAATGCATTTTTTAAAGCTGTATTGTCATGAGTCAAATTTGATCATGTTAGGTTCTTGCATAGGTCCTATAGCATTGATAAGTTTCCACCCTCTTTCCTACATACACACATCTCTCCTGCATACACACAACTCTACTACTATCACACACGCAATTTTCCAAAATACACACACAACTCTCCTCCATACACAAACACAGTTCTAACACATATAGCTTTTCTACAGCTTTGAAGTATGCACTTACACCTCTGTTACATACACGCACTGTTTTGCTACATACATGTACACAGCTTTCTTACATACACCAACAGCTCTCTTATATACTCATGCAGCTCCACACACACAAACACTTATATATATATATATATATGTACACTCATCCATCGTATACATTACCACATCTTGAAATTCCTTCCAGGAATGTGACTGATCACATGACCTGAAAGGTTCAATGGCTAATCAACAACTTTGTTTGATTGGGACCCTATCCATGCCACCTCACATATCAGGAGTGTCGTTCTTCTTTTCATAAAGAGGTCCAAGGGCTAGTCTTGCAGAAGTTTTTTCAGCTACACAGGATGCGCAACATCCGTGCAAGTCCTGGTGACTTTCTCCCCTGCACTGCACCGATCAGATAGATCAGTGTGGGGCAGGAGAAAGGAGAACAGTTCTTTCAGTGATCATGAAGGATGCTGTCAGTGTTTTCCTCCATCAGAATAAGCAGCCTCTAGACTGTAAGAAACACACACATTTTAACATCATTTTGATTGTCTAAAATTTACTGCAGCTAAAAATTACATTTGGTTTACAATGCATTTTGCCAGATATGTTGTCACTTGTCAAAGCTAAGAATTTTACATGCTGGGTTTTTTTATGGCACATTTAGCACTGATAAGTTGTCACACTCTTGCTTAATATGTTAACATTCTGTCTGTAAACTGTATATGCATAGCTACCTTTTTGAAGCAATATTGAGATTTACTTAAGAACGTGGGGCCCAATAAATACCATCAATGGTGCCCAGTCCAAGAGATGGTGGATCCTATAGGTAAACACCACCTCATCATGCACTAAAACTTACTAAAAAAAAAAAAGATGTGAAGTTCACACATATAGAAAATGGACATTTTGTGAATACATATTACACGTATTGTAAAATAGATAGAGCTCATATGTAGAGTTTGTTTGATAAACTTTCCTACTACTTTGTTTAAATTAGAAGCAAATTGGTTGAACATTACTTCTACCTAAAATGGCAGAAAACGCACCTATCTTGGTGATGGACAGGACAGCTAGAGGGGATATGGAGGAAGCTGTTATTTTTTTTTTAATAGGTGTACTTTCACCAATTTGCTGATAATTCATTGAAAGTAGATGATCGGTACAATTGCTGCCAATGCATTTTTTAAAGCTGTATTGTCATGAGTCAAATTTGATCATGTTAGGTTCTTGCATAGGTCCTATAGCATTGATAAGTTTCCACCCTCTTTCCTACATACACACATCTCTCCTGCATACACACAACTCTACTACTATCACACACGCAATTTTCCAAAATACACACACAACTCTCCTCCATACACAAACACAGTTCTAACACATATAGCTTTTCTACAGCTTTGAAGTATGCACTTACACCTCTGTTACATACACGCACTGTTTTGCTACATACTTGTACACAGCTTTCTTACATACACCAACAGCTCTCTTATATACTCATGCAGCTCCACACACACAAACACTTATATATATATATATATATGTACACTCATCCATCGTATACATTACCACATCTTGAAATTCCTTCCAGGAATGTGACTGATCACATGACCTGAAAGGTTCAATGGCTAATCAACAACTTTGTTTGATTGGGACCCTATCCATGCCACCTCACATATCAGGAGTGTCGTTCTTCTTTTCATAAAGAGGTCCAAGGGCTAGTCTTGCAGAAGTTTTTTCAGCTACACAGGATGCGCAACATCCGTGCAAGTCCTGGTGACTTTCTCCCCTGCACTGCACCGATCAGATAGATCAGTGTGGGGCAGGAGAAAGGAGAACAGTTCTTTCAGTGATCATGAAGGATGCTGTCAGTGTTTTCCTCCATCAGAATAAGCAGCCTCTAGACTGTAAGAAACACACACATTTTAACATCATTTTGATTGTCTAAAATTTACTGCAGCTAAAAATTACATTTGGTTTACAATGCATTTTGCCAGATATGTTGTCACTTGTCAAAGCTAAGAATTTTACATGCTGCGTTTTTTTATGGCACATTTAGCACTGATAAGTTGTCACACTCTTGCTTAATATGTTAACATTCTGTCTGTAAACTGTATATGCATAGCTACCTTTTTGAAGCAATATTGAGATTTACTTAAGAACGTGGGGCCCAATAAATACCATCAATGGTGCCCAGTCCAAGAGATGGTGGATCCTATAGGTAAACACCACCTCATCATGCACTAAAACTTACTAAAAAAAAAAAAGATGTGAAGTTCACACATATAGAAAATGGACATTTTGTGAATACATATTACACGTATTGTAAAATAGATAGAGCTCATATGTAGAGTTTGTTTGATAAACTTTCCTACTACTTTGTCTAAATTAGAAGCAAATTGGTTGAACATTACTTCTACCTAAAATGGCAGAAAACGCACCTATCTTGGTGATGGACAGGACAGCTAGAGGGGATATGGAGGAGGCTGTTATTTTTTTTTTAATAGGTGTACTTTCACCAATTTGCTGATAATTCATTGAAAGTAGATGATCGGTACAATTGCTGCCAATGCATTTTTTAAAGCTGTATTGTCATGAGTCAAATTTGATCATGTTAGGTTCTTGCATAGGTCCTATAGCATTGATAAGTTTCCACCCTCTTTCCTACATACACACATCTCTCCTGCATACACACAACTCTACTACTATCACACACGCAATTTTCCAAAATACACACACAACTCTCCTCCATACACAAACACAGTTCTAACACATATAGCTTTTCTACAGCTTTGAAGTATGCACTTACACCTCTGTTACATACACGCACTGTTTTGCTACATACATGTACACAGCTTTCTTACATACACCAACAGCTCTCTTATATACTCATGCAGCTCCACACACACAAACACTTATATATATATATATATATGTACACTCATCCATCGTATACATTACCACATCTTGAAATTCCTTCCAGGAATGTGACTGATCACATGACCTGAAAGGTTCAATGGCTAATCAACAACTTTGTTTGATTGGGACCCTATCCATGCCACCTCACATATCAGGAGTGTCGTTCTTCTTTTCATAAAGAGGTCCAAGGGCTAGTCTTGCAGAAGTTTTTTCAGCTACACAGGATGCGCAACATCCGTGCAAGTCCTGGTGACTTTCTCCCCTGCACTGCACCGATCAGATAGATCAGTGTGGGGCAGGAGAAAGGAGAACAGTTCTTTCAGTGATCATGAAGGATGCTGTCAGTGTTTTCCTCCATCAGAATAAGCAGCCTCTAGACTGTAAGAAACACACACATTTTAACATCATTTTGATTGTCTAAAATTTACTGCAGCTAAAAATTACATTTGGTTTACAATGCATTTTGCCAGATATGTTGTCACTTGTCAAAGCTAAGAATTTTACATGCTGGGTTTTTTTATGGCACATTTAGCACTGATAAGTTGTCACACTCTTGCTTAATATGTTAACATTCTGTCTGTAAACTGTATATGCATAGCTACCTTTTTGAAGCAATATTGAGATTTACTTAAGAACGTGGGGCCCAATAAATACCATCAATGGTGCCCAGTCCAAGAGATGGTGGATCCTATAGGTAAACACCACCTCATCATGCACTAAAACTTACTAAAAAAAAAAAAGATGTGAAGTTCACACATATAGAAAATGGACATTTTGTGAATACATATTACACGTATTGTAAAATAGATAGAGCTCATATGTAGAGTTTGTTTGATAAACTTTCCTACTACTTTGTTTAAATTAGAAGCAAATTGGTTGAACATTACTTCTACCTAAAATGGCAGAAAACGCACCTATCTTGGTGATGGACAGGACAGCTAGAGGGGATATGGAGGAAGCTGTTATTTTTTTTTTAATAGGTGTACTTTCACCAATTTGCTGATAATTCATTGAAAGTAGATGATCGGTACAATTGCTGCCAATGCATTTTTTAAAGCTGTATTGTCATGAGTCAAATTTGATCATGTTAGGTTCTTGCATAGGTCCTATAGCATTGATAAGTTTCCACCCTCTTTCCTACATACACACATCTCTCCTGCATACACACAACTCTACTACTATCACACACGCAATTTTCCAAAATACACACACAACTCTCCTCCATACACAAACACAGTTCTAACACATATAGCTTTTCTACAGCTTTGAAGTATGCACTTACACCTCTGTTACATACACGCACTGTTTTGCTACATACTTGTACACAGCTTTCTTACATACACCAACAGCTCTCTTATATACTCATGCAGCTCCACACACACAAACACTTATATATATATATATATATGTACACTCATCCATCGTATACATTACCACATCTTGAAATTCCTTCCAGGAATGTGACTGATCACATGACCTGAAAGGTTCAATGGCTAATCAACAACTTTGTTTGATTGGGACCCTATCCATGCCACCTCACATATCAGGAGTGTCGTTCTTCTTTTCATAAAGAGGTCCAAGGGCTAGTCTTGCAGAAGTTTTTTCAGCTACACAGGATGCGCAACATCCGTGCAAGTCCTGGTGACTTTCTCCCCTGCACTGCACCGATCAGATAGATCAGTGTGGGGCAGGAGAAAGGAGAACAGTTCTTTCAGTGATCATGAAGGATGCTGTCAGTGTTTTCCTCCATCAGAATAAGCAGCCTCTAGACTGTAAGAAACACACACATTTTAACATCATTTTGATTGTCTAAAATTTACTGCAGCTAAAAATTACATTTGGTTTACAATGCATTTTGCCAGATATGTTGTCACTTGTCAAAGCTAAGAATTTTACATGCTGCGTTTTTTTATGGCACATTTAGCACTGATAAGTTGTCACACTCTTGCTTAATATGTTAACATTCTGTCTGTAAACTGTATATGCATAGCTACCTTTTTGAAGCAATATTGAGATTTACTTAAGAACGTGGGGCCCAATAAATACCATCAATGGTGCCCAGTCCAAGAGATGGTGGATCCTATAGGTAAACACCACCTCATCATGCACTAAAACTTACTAAAAAAAAAAAAGATGTGAAGTTCACACATATAGAAAATGGACATTTTGTGAATACATATTACACGTATTGTAAAATAGATAGAGCTCATATGTAGAGTTTGTTTGATAAACTTTCCTACTACTTTGTCTAAATTAGAAGCAAATTGGTTGAACATTACTTCTACCTAAAATGGCAGAAAACGCACCTATCTTGGTGATGGACAGGACAGCTAGAGGGGATATGGAGGAGGCTGTTATTTTTTTTTTAATAGGTGTACTTTCACCAATTTGCTGATAATTCATTGAAAGTAGATGATCGGTACAATTGCTGCCAATGCATTTTTTAAAGCTGTATTGTCATGAGTCAAATTTGATCATGTTAGGTTCTTGCATAGGTCCTATAGCATTGATAAGTTTCCACCCTCTTTCCTACATACACACATGTCTCCTGCATACACACAACTCTACTACTATCACACACGCAATTTTCCAAAATACACACACAACTCTCCTCCATACACAAACACAGTTCTAACACATATAGCTTTTCTACAGCTTTGAAGTATGCACTTACACCTCTGTTACATACACGCACTGTTTTGCTACATACTTGTACACAGCTTTCTTACATACACCAACAGCTCTCTTATATACTCATGCAGCTCCACACACACAAACACTTATATATATATATATATATATATATATGTACACTCATCCATCGTATACATTACCACATCTTGAAATTCCTTCCAGGAATGTGACTGATCACATGACCTGAAAGGTTCAATGGCTAATCAACAACTTTGTTTGATTGGGACCCTATCCATGCCACCTCACATATCAGGAGTGTCGTTCTTCTTTTCATAAAGAGGTCCAAGGGCTAGTCTTGCAGAAGTTTTTTCAGCTACACAGGATGCGCAACATCCGTGCAAGTCCTGGTGACTTTCTCCCCTGCACTGCACCGATCAGATAGATCAGTGTGGGGCAGGAGAAAGGAGAACAGTTCTTTCAGTGATCATGAAGGATGCTGTCAGTGTTTTCCTCCATCAGAATAAGCAGCCTCTAGACTGTAAGAAACACACACATTTTAACATCATTTTGATTGTCTAAAATTTACTGCAGCTAAAAATTACATTTGGTTTACAATGCATTTTGCCAGATATGTTGTCACTTGTCAAAGCTAAGAATTTTACATGCTGCGTTTTTTTATGGCACATTTAGCACTGATAAGTTGTCACACTCTTGCTTAATATGTTAACATTCTGTCTGTAAACTGTATATGCATAGCTACCTTTTTGAAGCAATATTGAGATTTACTTAAGAACGTGGGGCCCAATAAATACCATCAATGGTGCCCAGTCCAAGAGATGGTGGATCCTATAGGTAAACACCACCTCATCATGCACTAAAACTTACTAAAAAAAAAAAAGATGTGAAGTTCACACATATAGAAAATGGACATTTTGTGAATACATATTACACGTATTGTAAAATAGATAGAGCTCATATGTAGAGTTTGTTTGATAAACTTTCCTACTACTTTGTCTAAATTAGAAGCAAATTGGTTGAACATTACTTCTACCTAAAATGGCAGAAAACGCACCTATCTTGGTGATGGACAGGACAGCTAGAGGGGATATGGAGGAGGCTGTTATTTTTTTTTTAATAGGTGTACTTTCACCAATTTGCTGATAATTCATTGAAAGTAGATGATCGGTACAATTGCTGCCAATGCATTTTTTAAAGCTGTATTGTCATGAGTCAAATTTGATCATGTTAGGTTCTTGCATAGGTCCTATAGCATTGATAAGTTTCCACCCTCTTTCCTACATACACACATCTCTCCTGCATACACACAACTCTACTACTATCACACACGCAATTTTCCAAAATACACACACAACTCTCCTCCATACACAAACACAGTTCTAACACATATAGCTTTTCTACAGCTTTGAAGTATGCACTTACACCTCTGTTACATACACGCACTGTTTTGCTACATACTTGTACACAGCTTTCTTACATACACCAACAGCTCTCTTATATACTCATGCAGCTCCACACACACAAACACTTATATATATATATATATATATATATATATGTACACTCATCCATCGTATACATTACCACATCTTGAAATTCCTTCCAGGAATGTGACTGATCACATGACCTGAAAGGTTCAATGGCTAATCAACAACTTTGTTTGATTGGGACCCTATCCATGCCACCTCACATATCAGGAGTGTCGTTCTTCTTTTCATAAAGAGGTCCAAGGGCTAGTCTTGCAGAAGTTTTTTCAGCTACACAGGATGCGCAACATCCGTGCAAGTCCTGGTGACTTTCTCCCCTGCACTGCACCGATCAGATAGATCAGTGTGGGGCAGGAGAAAGGAGAACAGTTCTTTCAGTGATCATGAAGGATGCTGTCAGTGTTTTCCTCCATCAGAATAAGCAGCCTCTAGACTGTAAGAAACACACACATTTTAACATCATTTTGATTGTCTAAAATTTACTGCAGCTAAAAATTACATTTGGTTTACAATGCATTTTGCCAGATATGTTGTCACTTGTCAAAGCTAAGAATTTTACATGCTGCGTTTTTTTATGGCACATTTAGCACTGATAAGTTGTCACACTCTTGCTTAATATGTTAACATTCTGTCTGTAAACTGTATATGCATAGCTACCTTTTTGAAGCAATATTGAGATTTACTTAAGAACGTGGGGCCCAATAAATACCATCAATGGTGCCCAGTCCAAGAGATGGTGGATCCTATAGGTAAACACCACCTCATCATGCACTAAAACTTACTAAAAAAAAAAAAGATGTGAAGTTCACACATATAGAAAATGGACATTTTGTGAATACATATTACACGTATTGTAAAATAGATAGAGCTCATATGTAGAGTTTGTTTGATAAACTTTCCTACTACTTTGTCTAAATTAGAAGCAAATTGGTTGAACATTACTTCTACCTAAAATGGCAGAAAACGCACCTATCTTGGTGATGGACAGGACAGCTAGAGGGGATATGGAGGAGGCTGTTATTTTTTTTTTAATAGGTGTACTTTCACCAATTTGCTGATAATTCATTGAAAGTAGATGATCGGTACAATTGCTGCCAATGCATTTTTTAAAGCTGTATTGTCATGAGTCAAATTTGATCATGTTAGGTTCTTGCATAGGTCCTATAGCATTGATAAGTTTCCACCCTCTTTCCTACATACACACATCTCTCCTGCATACACACAACTCTACTACTATCACACACGCAATTTTCCAAAATACACACACAACTCTCCTCCATACACAAACACAGTTCTAACACATATAGCTTTTCTACAGCTTTGAAGTATGCACTTACACCTCTGTTACATACACGCACTGTTTTGCTACATACTTGTACACAGCTTTCTTACATACACCAACAGCTCTCTTATATACTCATGCAGCTCCACACACACAAACACTTATATATATATATATATATATATATATATATATGTACACTCATCCATCGTATACATTACCACATCTTGAAATTCCTTCCAGGAATGTGACTGATCACATGACCTGAAAGGTTCAATGGCTAATCAACAACTTTGTTTGATTGGGACCCTATCCATGCCACCTCACATATCAGGAGTGTCGTTCTTCTTTTCATAAAGAGGTCCAAGGGCTAGTCTTGCAGAAGTTTTTTCAGCTACACAGGATGCGCAACATCCGTGCAAGTCCTGGTGACTTTCTCCCCTGCACTGCACCGATCAGATAGATCAGTGTGGGGCAGGAGAAAGGAGAACAGTTCTTTCAGTGATCATGAAGGATGCTGTCAGTGTTTTCCTCCATCAGAATAAGCAGCCTCTAGACTGTAAGAAACACACACATTTTAACATCATTTTGATTGTCTAAAATTTACTGCAGCTAAAAATTACATTTGGTTTACAATGCATTTTGCCAGATATGTTGTCACTTGTCAAAGCTAAGAATTTTACATGCTGGGTTTTTTTATGGCACATTTAGCACTGATAAGTTGTCACACTCTTGCTTAATATGTTAACATTCTGTCTGTAAACTGTATATGCATAGCTACCTTTTTGAAGCAATATTGAGATTTACTTAAGAACGTGGGGCCCAATAAATACCATCAATGGTGCCCAGTCCAAGAGATGGTGGATCCTATAGGTAAACACCACCTCATCATGCACTAAAACTTACTAAAAAAAAAAAAGATGTGAAGTTCACACATATAGAAAATGGACATTTTGTGAATACATATTACACGTATTGTAAAATAGATAGAGCTCATATGTAGAGTTTGTTTGATAAACTTTCCTACTACTTTGTTTAAATTAGAAGCAAATTGGTTGAACATTACTTCTACCTAAAATGGCAGAAAACGCACCTATCTTGGTGATGGACAGGACAGCTAGAGGGGATATGGAGGAGGCTGTTATTTTTTTTTTAATAGGTGTACTTTCACCAATTTGCTGATAATTCATTGAAAGTAGATGATCGGTACAATTGCTGCCAATGCATTTTTTAAAGCTGTATTGTCATGAGTCAAATTTGATCATGTTAGGTTCTTGCATAGGTCCTATAGCATTGATAAGTTTCCACCCTCTTTCCTACATACACACATCTCTCCTGCATACACACAACTCTACTACTATCACACACGCAATTTTCCAAAATACACACACAACTCTCCTCCATACACAAACACAGTTCTAACACATATAGCTTTTCTACAGCTTTGAAGTATGCACACACCTCTGTTACATACACGCACTGTTTTGCTACATACTTGTACACAGCTTTCTTACATACACCAACAGCTCTCTTATATACTCATGCAGCTCCACACACACAAACACTTATATATATATATATATATATGTACACTCATCCATCGTATACATTACCACATCTTGAAATTCCTTCCAGGAATGTGACTGATCACATGACCTGAAAGGTTCAATGGCTAATCAACAACTTTGTTTGATTGGGACCCTATCCATGCCACCTCACATATCAGGAGTGTCGTTCTTCTTTTCATAAAGAGGTCCAAGGGCTAGTCTTGCAGAAGTTTTTTCAGCTACACAGGATGCGCAACATCCGTGCAAGTCCTGGTGACTTTCTCCCCTGCACTGCACCGATCAGATAGATCAGTGTGGGGCAGGAGAAAGGAGAACAGTTCTTTCAGTGATCATGAAGGATGCTGTCAGTGTTTTCCTCCATCAGAATAAGCAGCCTCTAGACTGTAAGAAACACACACATTTTAACATCATTTTGATTGTCTAAAATTTACTGCAGCTAAAAATTACATTTGGTTTACAATGCATTTTGCCAGATATGTTGTCACTTGTCAAAGCTAAGAATTTTACATGCTGGGTTTTTTTATGGCACATTTAGCACTGATAAGTTGTCACACTCTTGCTTAATATGTTAACATTCTGTCTGTAAACTGTATATGCATAGCTACCTTTTTGAAGCAATATTGAGATTTACTTAAGAACGTGGGGCCCAATAAATACCATCAATGGTGCCCAGTCCAAGAGATGGTGGATCCTATAGGTAAACACCACCTCATCATGCACTAAAACTTACTAAAAAAAAAAAAGATGTGAAGTTCACACATATAGAAAATGGACATTTTGTGAATACATATTACACGTATTGTAAAATAGATAGAGCTCATATGTAGAGTTTGTTTGATAAACTTTCCTACTACTTTGTTTAAATTAGAAGCAAATTGGTTGAACATTACTTCTACCTAAAATGGCAGAAAACGCACCTATCTTGGTGATGGACAGGACAGCTAGAGGGGATATGGAGGAGGCTGTTATTTTTTTTTTAATAGGTGTACTTTCACCAATTTGCTGATAATTCATTGAAAGTAGATGATCGGTACAATTGCTGCCAATGCATTTTTTAAAGCTGTATTGTCATGAGTCAAATTTGATCATGTTAGGTTCTTGCATAGGTCCTATAGCATTGATAAGTTTCCACCCTCTTTCCTACATACACACATCTCTCCTGCATACACACAACTCTACTACTATCACACACGCAATTTTCCAAAATACACACACAACTCTCCTCCATACACAAACACAGTTCTAACACATATAGCTTTTCTACAGCTTTGAAGTATGCACTTACACCTCTGTTACATACACGCACTGTTTTGCTACATACTTGTACACAGCTTTCTTACATACACCAACAGCTCTCTTATATACTCATGCAGCTCCACACACACAAACACTTATATATATATATATATATATGTACACTCATCCATCGTATACATTACCACATCTTGAAATTCCTTCCAGGAATGTGACTGATCACATGACCTGAAAGGTTCAATGGCTAATCAACAACTTTGTTTGATTGGGACCCTATCCATGCCACCTCACATATCAGGAGTGTCGTTCTTCTTTTCATAAAGAGGTCCAAGGGCTAGTCTTGCAGAAGTTTTTTCAGCTACACAGGATGCGCAACATCCGTGCAAGTCCTGGTGACTTTCTCCCCTGCACTGCACCGATCAGATAGATCAGTGTGGGGCAGGAGAAAGGAGAACAGTTCTTTCAGTGATCATGAAGGATGCTGTCAGTGTTTTCCTCCATCAGAATAAGCAGCCTCTAGACTGTAAGAAACACACACATTTTAACATCATTTTGATTGTCTAAAATTTACTGCAGCTAAAAATTACATTTGGTTTACAATGCATTTTGCCAGATATGTTGTCACTTGTCAAAGCTAAGAATTTTACATGCTGGGTTTTTTTATGGCACATTTAGCACTGATAAGTTGTCACACTCTTGCTTAATATGTTAACATTCTGTCTGTAAACTGTATATGCATAGCTACCTTTTTGAAGCAATATTGAGATTTACTTAAGAACGTGGGGCCCAATAAATACCATCAATGGTGCCCAGTCCAAGAGATGGTGGATCCTATAGGTAAACACCACCTCATCATGCACTAAAACTTACTAAAAAAAAAAAAGATGTGAAGTTCACACATATAGAAAATGGACATTTTGTGAATACATATTACACGTATTGTAAAATAGATAGAGCTCATATGTAGAGTTTGTTTGATAAACTTTCCTACTACTTTGTTTAAATTAGAAGCAAATTGGTTGAACATTACTTCTACCTAAAATGGCAGAAAACGCACCTATCTTGGTGATGGACAGGACAGCTAGAGGGGATATGGAGGAGGCTGTTATTTTTTTTTTAATAGGTGTACTTTCACCAATTTGCTGATAATTCATTGAAAGTAGATGATCGGTACAATTGCTGCCAATGCATTTTTTAAAGCTGTATTGTCATGAGTCAAATTTGATCATGTTAGGTTCTTGCATAGGTCCTATAGCATTGATAAGTTTCCACCCTCTTTCCTACATACACACATCTCTCCTGCATACACACAACTCTACTACTATCACACACGCAATTTTCCAAAATACACACACAACTCTCCTCCATACACAAACACAGTTCTAACACATATAGCTTTTCTACAGCTTTGAAGTATGCACTTACACCTCTGTTACATACACGCACTGTTTTGCTACATACTTGTACACAGCTTTCTTACATACACCAACAGCTCTCTTATATACTCATGCAGCTCCACACACACAAACACTTATATATATATATATATATATGTACACTCATCCATCGTATACATTACCACATCTTGAAATTCCTTCCAGGAATGTGACTGATCACATGACCTGAAAGGTTCAATGGCTAATCAACAACTTTGTTTGATTGGGACCCTATCCATGCCACCTCACATATCAGGAGTGTCGTTCTTCTTTTCATAAAGAGGTCCAAGGGCTAGTCTTGCAGAAGTTTTTTCAGCTACACAGGATGCGCAACATCCGTGCAAGTCCTGGTGACTTTCTCCCCTGCACTGCACCGATCAGATAGATCAGTGTGGGGCAGGAGAAAGGAGAACAGTTCTTTCAGTGATCATGAAGGATGCTGTCAGTGTTTTCCTCCATCAGAATAAGCAGCCTCTAGACTGTAAGAAACACACACATTTTAACATCATTTTGATTGTCTAAAATTTACTGCAGCTAAAAATTACATTTGGTTTACAATGCATTTTGCCAGATATGTTGTCACTTGTCAAAGCTAAGAATTTTACATGCTGGGTTTTTTTATGGCACATTTAGCACTGATAAGTTGTCACACTCTTGCTTAATATGTTAACATTCTGTCTGTAAACTGTATATGCATAGCTACCTTTTTGAAGCAATATTGAGATTTACTTAAGAACGTGGGGCCCAATAAATACCATCAATGGTGCCCAGTCCAAGAGATGGTGGATCCTATAGGTAAACACCACCTCATCATGCACTAAAACTTACTAAAAAAAAAAAAGATGTGAAGTTCACACATATAGAAAATGGACATTTTGTGAATACATATTACACGTATTGTAAAATAGATAGAGCTCATATGTAGAGTTTGTTTGATAAACTTTCCTACTACTTTGTTTAAATTAGAAGCAAATTGGTTGAACATTACTTCTACCTAAAATGGCAGAAAACGCACCTATCTTGGTGATGGACAGGACAGCTAGAGGGGATATGGAGGAGGCTGTTATTTTTTTTTTAATAGGTGTACTTTCACCAATTTGCTGATAATTCATTGAAAGTAGATGATCGGTACAATTGCTGCCAATGCATTTTTTAAAGCTGTATTGTCATGAGTCAAATTTGATCATGTTAGGTTCTTGCATAGGTCCTATAGCATTGATAAGTTTCCACCCTCTTTCCTACATACACACATCTCTCCTGCATACACACAACTCTACTACTATCACACACGCAATTTTCCAAAATACACACACAACTCTCCTCCATACACAAACACAGTTCTAACACATATAGCTTTTCTACAGCTTTGAAGTATGCACACACCTCTGTTACATACACGCACTGTTTTGCTACATACTTGTACACAGCTTTCTTACATACACCAACAGCTCTCTTATATACTCATGCAGCTCCACACACACAAACACTTATATATATATATATATATATATATATATGTACACTCATCCATCGTATACATTACCACATCTTGAAATTCCTTCCAGGAATGTGACTGATCACATGACCTGAAAGGTTCAATGGCTAATCAACAACTTTGTTTGATTGGGACCCTATCCATGCCACCTCACATATCAGGAGTGTCGTTCTTCTTTTCATAAAGAGGTCCAAGGGCTAGTCTTGCAGAAGTTTTTTCAGCTACACAGGATGCGCAACATCCGTGCAAGTCCTGGTGACTTTCTCCCCTGCACTGCACCGATCAGATAGATCAGTGTGGGGCAGGAGAAAGGAGAACAGTTCTTTCAGTGATCATGAAGGATGCTGTCAGTGTTTTCCTCCATCAGAATAAGCAGCCTCTAGACTGTAAGAAACACACACATTTTAACATCATTTTGATTGTCTAAAATTTACTGCAGCTAAAAATTACATTTGGTTTACAATGCATTTTGCCAGATATGTTGTCACTTGTCAAAGCTAAGAATTTTACATGCTGGGTTTTTTTATGGCACATTTAGCACTGATAAGTTGTCACACTCTTGCTTAATATGTTAACATTCTGTCTGTAAACTGTATATGCATAGCTACCTTTTTGAAGCAATATTGAGATTTACTTAAGAACGTGGGGCCCAATAAATACCATCAATGGTGCCCAGTCCAAGAGATGGTGGATCCTATAGGTAAACACCACCTCATCATGCACTAAAACTTACTAAAAAAAAAAAAGATGTGAAGTTCACACATATAGAAAATGGACATTTTGTGAATACATATTACACGTATTGTAAAATAGATAGAGCTCATATGTAGAGTTTGTTTGATAAACTTTCCTACTACTTTGTTTAAATTAGAAGCAAATTGGTTGAACATTACTTCTACCTAAAATGGCAGAAAACGCACCTATCTTGGTGATGGACAGGACAGCTAGAGGGGATATGGAGGAGGCTGTTATTTTTTTTTTAATAGGTGTACTTTCACCAATTTGCTGATAATTCATTGAAAGTAGATGATCGGTACAATTGCTGCCAATGCATTTTTTAAAGCTGTATTGTCATGAGTCAAATTTGATCATGTTAGGTTCTTGCATAGGTCCTATAGCATTGATAAGTTTCCACCCTCTTTCCTACATACACACATCTCTCCTGCATACACACAACTCTACTACTATCACACACGCAATTTTCCAAAATACACACACAACTCTCCTCCATACACAAACACAGTTCTAACACATATAGCTTTTCTACAGCTTTGAAGTATGCACTTACACCTCTGTTACATACACGCACTGTTTTGCTACATACTTGTACACAGCTTTCTTACATACACCAACAGCTCTCTTATATACTCATGCAGCTCCACACACACAAACACTTATATATATATATATATATATATGTACACTCATCCATCGTATACATTACCACATCTTGAAATTCCTTCCAGGAATGTGACTGATCACATGACCTGAAAGGTTCAATGGCTAATCAACAACTTTGTTTGATTGGGACCCTATCCATGCCACCTCACATATCAGGAGTGTCGTTCTTCTTTTCATAAAGAGGTCCAAGGGCTAGTCTTGCAGAAGTTTTTTCAGCTACACAGGATGCGCAACATCCGTGCAAGTCCTGGTGACTTTCTCCCCTGCACTGCACCGATCAGATAGATCAGTGTGGGGCAGGAGAAAGGAGAACAGTTCTTTCAGTGATCATGAAGGATGCTGTCAGTGTTTTCCTCCATCAGAATAAGCAGCCTCTAGACTGTAAGAAACACACACATTTTAACATCATTTTGATTGTCTAAAATTTACTGCAGCTAAAAATTACATTTGGTTTACAATGCATTTTGCCAGATATGTTGTCACTTGTCAAAGCTAAGAATTTTACATGCTGGGTTTTTTTATGGCACATTTAGCACTGATAAGTTGTCACACTCTTGCTTAATATGTTAACATTCTGTCTGTAAACTGTATATGCATAGCTACCTTTTTGAAGCAATATTGAGATTTACTTAAGAACGTGGGGCCCAATAAATACCATCAATGGTGCCCAGTCCAAGAGATGGTGGATCCTATAGGTAAACACCACCTCATCATGCACTAAAACTTACTAAAAAAAAAAAAGATGTGAAGTTCACACATATAGAAAATGGACATTTTGTGAATACATATTACACGTATTGTAAAATAGATAGAGCTCATATGTAGAGTTTGTTTGATAAACTTTCCTACTACTTTGTTTAAATTAGAAGCAAATTGGTTGAACATTACTTCTACCTAAAATGGCAGAAAACGCACCTATCTTGGTGATGGACAGGACAGCTAGAGGGGATATGGAGGAGGCTGTTATTTTTTTTTTAATAGGTGTACTTTCACCAATTTGCTGATAATTCATTGAAAGTAGATGATCGGTACAATTGCTGCCAATGCATTTTTTAAAGCTGTATTGTCATGAGTCAAATTTGATCATGTTAGGTTCTTGCATAGGTCCTATAGCATTGATAAGTTTCCACCCTCTTTCCTACATACACACATCTCTCCTGCATACACACAACTCTACTACTATCACACACGCAATTTTCCAAAATACACACACAACTCTCCTCCATACACAAACACAGTTCTAACACATATAGCTTTTCTACAGCTTTGAAGTATGCACACACCTCTGTTACATACACGCACTGTTTTGCTACATACTTGTACACAGCTTTCTTACATACACCAACAGCTCTCTTATATACTCATGCAGCTCCACACACACAAACACTTATATATATATATATATATATATATATATATATGTACACTCATCCATCGTATACATTACCACATCTTGAAATTCCTTCCAGGAATGTGACTGATCACATGACCTGAAAGGTTCAATGGCTAATCAACAACTTTGTTTGATTGGGACCCTATCCATGCCACCTCACATATCAGGAGTGTCGTTCTTCTTTTCATAAAGAGGTCCAAGGGCTAGTCTTGCAGAAGTTTTTTCAGCTACACAGGATGCGCAACATCCGTGCAAGTCCTGGTGACTTTCTCCCCTGCACTGCACCGATCAGATAGATCAGTGTGGGGCAGGAGAAAGGAGAACAGTTCTTTCAGTGATCATGAAGGATGCTGTCAGTGTTTTCCTCCATCAGAATAAGCAGCCTCTAGACTGTAAGAAACACACACATTTTAACATCATTTTGATTGTCTAAAATTTACTGCAGCTAAAAATTACATTTGGTTTACAATGCATTTTGCCAGATATGTTGTCACTTGTCAAAGCTAAGAATTTTACATGCTGCGTTTTTTTATGGCACATTTAGCACTGATAAGTTGTCACACTCTTGCTTAATATGTTAACATTCTGTCTGTAAACTGTATATGCATAGCTACCTTTTTGAAGCAATATTGAGATTTACTTAAGAACGTGGGGCCCAATAAATACCATCAATGGTGCCCAGTCCAAGAGATGGTGGATCCTATAGGTAAACACCACCTCATCATGCACTAAAACTTACTAAAAAAAAAAAAGATGTGAAGTTCACACATATAGAAAATGGACATTTTGTGAATACATATTACACGTATTGTAAAATAGATAGAGCTCATATGCAGAGTTTGTTTGATAAACTTTCCTACTACTTTGTCTAAATTAGAAGCAAATTGGTTGAACATTACTTCTACCTAAAATGGCAGAAAACGCACCTATCTTGGTGATGGACAGGACAGCTAGAGGGGATATGGAGGAGGCTGTTATTTTTTTTTTAATAGGTGTACTTTCACCAATTTGCTGATAATTCATTGAAAGTAGATGATCGGTACAATTGCTGCCAATGCATTTTTTAAAGCTGTATTGTCATGAGTCAAATTTGATCATGTTAGGTTCTTGCATAGGTCCTATAGCATTGATAAGTTTCCACCCTCTTTCCTACATACACACATGTCTCCTGCATACACACAACTCTACTACTATCACACACGCAATTTTCCAAAATACACACACAACTCTCCTCCATACACAAACACAGTTCTAACACATATAGCTTTTCTACAGCTTTGAAGTATGCACTTACACCTCTGTTACATACACGCACTGTTTTGCTACATACTTGTACACAGCTTTCTTACATACACCAACAGCTCTCTTATATACTCATGCAGCTCCACACACACAAACACTTATATATATATATATATATATATATATATGTACACTCATCCATCGTATACATTACCACATCTTGAAATTCCTTCCAGGAATGTGACTGATCACATGACCTGAAAGGTTCAATGGCTAATCAACAACTTTGTTTGATTGGGACCCTATCCATGCCACCTCACATATCAGGAGTGTCGTTCTTCTTTTCATAAAGAGGTCCAAGGGCTAGTCTTGCAGAAGTTTTTTCAGCTACACAGGATGCGCAACATCCGTGCAAGTCCTGGTGACTTTCTCCCCTGCACTGCACCGATCAGATAGATCAGTGTGGGGCAGGAGAAAGGAGAACAGTTCTTTCAGTGATCATGAAGGATGCTGTCAGTGTTTTCCTCCATCAGAATAAGCAGCCTCTAGACTGTAAGAAACACACACATTTTAACATCATTTTGATTGTCTAAAATTTACTGCAGCTAAAAATTACATTTGGTTTACAATGCATTTTGCCAGATATGTTGTCACTTGTCAAAGCTAAGAATTTTACATGCTGGGTTTTTTTATGGCACATTTAGCACTGATAAGTTGTCACACTCTTGCTTAATATGTTAACATTCTGTCTGTAAACTGTATATGCATAGCTACCTTTTTGAAGCAATATTGAGATTTACTTAAGAACGTGGGGCCCAATAAATACCATCAATGGTGCCCAGTCCAAGAGATGGTGGATCCTATAGGTAAACACCACCTCATCATGCACTAAAACTTACTAAAAAAAAAAAAGATGTGAAGTTCACACATATAGAAAATGGACATTTTGTGAATACATATTACACGTATTGTAAAATAGATAGAGCTCATATGTAGAGTTTGTTTGATAAACTTTCCTACTACTTTGTTTAAATTAGAAGCAAATTGGTTGAACATTACTTCTACCTAAAATGGCAGAAAACGCACCTATCTTGGTGATGGACAGGACAGCTAGAGGGGATATGGAGGAGGCTGTTATTTTTTTTTTAATAGGTGTACTTTCACCAATTTGCTGATAATTCATTGAAAGTAGATGATCGGTACAATTGCTGCCAATGCATTTTTTAAAGCTGTATTGTCATGAGTCAAATTTGATCATGTTAGGTTCTTGCATAGGTCCTATAGCATTGATAAGTTTCCACCCTCTTTCCTACATACACACATCTCTCCTGCATACACACAACTCTACTACTATCACACACGCAATTTTCCAAAATACACACACAACTCTCCTCCATACACAAACACAGTTCTAACACATATAGCTTTTCTACAGCTTTGAAGTATGCACTTACACCTCTGTTACATACACGCACTGTTTTGCTACATACTTGTACACAGCTTTCTTACATACACCAACAGCTCTCTTATATACTCATGCAGCTCCACACACACAAACACTTATATATATATATATATATATATGTACACTCATCCATCGTATACATTACCACATCTTGAAATTCCTTCCAGGAATGTGACTGATCACATGACCTGAAAGGTTCAATGGCTAATCAACAACTTTGTTTGATTGGGACCCTATCCATGCCACCTCACATATCAGGAGTGTCGTTCTTCTTTTCATAAAGAGGTCCAAGGGCTAGTCTTGCAGAAGTTTTTTCAGCTACACAGGATGCGCAACATCCGTGCAAGTCCTGGTGACTTTCTCCCCTGCACTGCACCGATCAGATAGATCAGTGTGGGGCAGGAGAAAGGAGAACAGTTCTTTCAGTGATCATGAAGGATGCTGTCAGTGTTTTCCTCCATCAGAATAAGCAGCCTCTAGACTGTAAGAAACACACACATTTTAACATCATTTTGATTGTCTAAAATTTACTGCAGCTAAAAATTACATTTGGTTTACAATGCATTTTGCCAGATATGTTGTCACTTGTCAAAGCTAAGAATTTTACATGCTGGGTTTTTTTATGGCACATTTAGCACTGATAAGTTGTCACACTCTTGCTTAATATGTTAACATTCTGTCTGTAAACTGTATATGCATAGCTACCTTTTTGAAGCAATATTGAGATTTACTTAAGAACGTGGGGCCCAATAAATACCATCAATGGTGCCCAGTCCAAGAGATGGTGGATCCTATAGGTAAACACCACCTCATCATGCACTAAAACTTACTAAAAAAAAAAAAGATGTGAAGTTCACACATATAGAAAATGGACATTTTGTGAATACATATTACACGTATTGTAAAATAGATAGAGCTCATATGTAGAGTTTGTTTGATAAACTTTCCTACTACTTTGTTTAAATTAGAAGCAAATTGGTTGAACATTACTTCTACCTAAAATGGCAGAAAACGCACCTATCTTGGTGATGGACAGGACAGCTAGAGGGGATATGGAGGAGGCTGTTATTTTTTTTTTAATAGGTGTACTTTCACCAATTTGCTGATAATTCATTGAAAGTAGATGATCGGTACAATTGCTGCCAATGCATTTTTTAAAGCTGTATTGTCATGAGTCAAATTTGATCATGTTAGGTTCTTGCATAGGTCCTATAGCATTGATAAGTTTCCACCCTCTTTCCTACATACACACATCTCTCCTGCATACACACAACTCTACTACTATCACACACGCAATTTTCCAAAATACACACACAACTCTCCTCCATACACAAACACAGTTCTAACACATATAGCTTTTCTACAGCTTTGAAGTATGCACACACCTCTGTTACATACACGCACTGTTTTGCTACATACTTGTACACAGCTTTCTTACATACACCAACAGCTCTCTTATATACTCATGCAGCTCCACACACACAAACACTTATATATATATATATATATATATATATATATATGTACACTCATCCATCGTATACATTACCACATCTTGAAATTCCTTCCAGGAATGTGACTGATCACATGACCTGAAAGGTTCAATGGCTAATCAACAACTTTGTTTGATTGGGACCCTATCCATGCCACCTCACATATCAGGAGTGTCGTTCTTCTTTTCATAAAGAGGTCCAAGGGCTAGTCTTGCAGAAGTTTTTTCAGCTACACAGGATGCGCAACATCCGTGCAAGTCCTGGTGACTTTCTCCCCTGCACTGCACCGATCAGATAGATCAGTGTGGGGCAGGAGAAAGGAGAACAGTTCTTTCAGTGATCATGAAGGATGCTGTCAGTGTTTTCCTCCATCAGAATAAGCAGCCTCTAGACTGTAAGAAACACACACATTTTAACATCATTTTGATTGTCTAAAATTTACTGCAGCTAAAAATTACATTTGGTTTACAATGCATTTTGCCAGATATGTTGTCACTTGTCAAAGCTAAGAATTTTACATGCTGCGTTTTTTTATGGCACATTTAGCACTGATAAGTTGTCACACTCTTGCTTAATATGTTAACATTCTGTCTGTAAACTGTATATGCATAGCTACCTTTTTGAAGCAATATTGAGATTTACTTAAGAACGTGGGGCCCAATAAATACCATCAATGGTGCCCAGTCCAAGAGATGGTGGATCCTATAGGTAAACCACCTCATCATGCACTAAAACTTACTAAAAAAAAAAAAGATGTGAAGTTCACACATATAGAAAATGGACATTTTGTGAATACATATTACACGTATTGTAAAATAGATAGAGCTCATATGTAGAGTTTGTTTGATAAACTTTCCTACTACTTTGTCTAAATTAGAAGCAAATTGGTTGAACATTACTTCTACCTAAAATGGCAGAAAACGCACCTATCTTGGTGATGGACAGGACAGCTAGAGGGGATATGGAGGAGGCTGTTATTTTTTTTTTAATAGGTGTACTTTCACCAATTTGCTGATAATTCATTGAAAGTAGATGATCGGTACAATTGCTGCCAATGCATTTTTTAAAGCTGTATTGTCATGAGTCAAATTTGATCATGTTAGGTTCTTGCATAGGTCCTATAGCATTGATAAGTTTCCACCCTCTTTCCTACATACACACATCTCTCCTGCATACACACAACTCTACTACTATCACACACGCAATTTTCCAAAATACACACACAACTCTCCTCCATACACAAACACAGTTCTAACACATATAGCTTTTCTACAGCTTTGAAGTATGCACTTACACCTCTGTTACATACACGCACTGTTTTGCTACATACTTGTACACAGCTTTCTTACATACACCAACAGCTCTCTTATATACTCATGCAGCTCCACACACACAAACACTTATATATATATATATATATATATGTACACTCATCCATCGTATACATTACCACATCTTGAAATTCCTTCCAGGAATGTGACTGATCACATGACCTGAAAGGTTCAATGGCTAATCAACAACTTTGTTTGATTGGGACCCTATCCATGCCACCTCACATATCAGGAGTGTCGTTCTTCTTTTCATAAAGAGGTCCAAGGGCTAGTCTTGCAGAAGTTTTTTCAGCTACACAGGATGCGCAACATCCGTGCAAGTCCTGGTGACTTTCTCCCCTGCACTGCACCGATCAGATAGATCAGTGTGGGGCAGGAGAAAGGAGAACAGTTCTTTCAGTGATCATGAAGGATGCTGTCAGTGTTTTCCTCCATCAGAATAAGCAGCCTCTAGACTGTAAGAAACACACACATTTTAACATCATTTTGATTGTCTAAAATTTACTGCAGCTAAAAATTACATTTGGTTTACAATGCATTTTGCCAGATATGTTGTCACTTGTCAAAGCTAAGAATTTTACATGCTGCGTTTTTTTATGGCACATTTAGCACTGATAAGTTGTCACACTCTTGCTTAATATGTTAACATTCTGTCTGTAAACTGTATATGCATAGCTACCTTTTTGAAGCAATATTGAGATTTACTTAAGAACGTGGGGCCCAATAAATACCATCAATGGTGCCCAGTCCAAGAGATGGTGGATCCTATAGGTAAACCACCTCATCATGCACTAAAACTTACTAAAAAAAAAAAAGATGTGAAGTTCACACATATAGAAAATGGACATTTTGTGAATACATATTACACGTATTGTAAAATAGATAGAGCTCATATGTAGAGTTTGTTTGATAAACTTTCCTACTACTTTGTCTAAATTAGAAGCAAATTGGTTGAACATTACTTCTACCTAAAATGGCAGAAAACGCACCTATCTTGGTGATGGACAGGACAGCTAGAGGGGATATGGAGGAGGCTGTTATTTTTTTTTTAATAGGTGTACTTTCACCAATTTGCTGATAATTCATTGAAAGTAGATGATCGGTACAATTGCTGCCAATGCATTTTTTAAAGCTGTATTGTCATGAGTCAAATTTGATCATGTTAGGTTCTTGCATAGGTCCTATAGCATTGATAAGTTTCCACCCTCTTTCCTACATACACACATCTCTCCTGCATACACACAACTCTACTACTATCACACACGCAATTTTCCAAAATACACACACAACTCTCCTCCATACACAAACACAGTTCTAACACATATAGCTTTTCTACAGCTTTGAAGTATGCACTTACACCTCTGTTACATACACGCACTGTTTTGCTACATACTTGTACACAGCTTTCTTACATACACCAACAGCTTTCTTATATACTCATGCAGCTCCACACACACAAACACTTATATATATATATATATATATATATGTACACTCATCCATCGTATACATTACCACATCTTGAAATTCCTTCCAGGAATGTGACTGATCACATGACCTGAAAGGTTCAATGGCTAATCAACAACTTTGTTTGATTGGGACCCTATCCATGCCACCTCACATATCAGGAGTGTCGTTCTTCTTTTCATAAAGAGGTCCAAGGGCTAGTCTTGCAGAAGTTTTTTCAGCTACACAGGATGCGCAACATCCGTGCAAGTCCTGGTGACTTTCTCCCCTGCACTGCACCGATCAGATAGATCAGTGTGGGGCAGGAGAAAGGAGAACAGTTCTTTCAGTGATCATGAAGGATGCTGTCAGTGTTTTCCTCCATCAGAATAAGCAGCCTCTAGACTGTAAGAAACACACACATTTTAACATCATTTTGATTGTCTAAAATTTACTGCAGCTAAAAATTACATTTGGTTTACAATGCATTTTGCCAGATATGTTGTCACTTGTCAAAGCTAAGAATTTTACATGCTGGGTTTTTTTATGGCACATTTAGCACTGATAAGTTGTCACACTCTTGCTTAATATGTTAACATTCTGTCTGTAAACTGTATATGCATAGCTACCTTTTTGAAGCAATATTGAGATTTACTTAAGAACGTGGGGCCCAATAAATACCATCAATGGTGCCCAGTCCAAGAGATGGTGGATCCTATAGGTAAACACCACCTCATCATGCACTAAAACTTACTAAAAAAAAAAAAGATGTGAAGTTCACACATATAGAAAATGGACATTTTGTGAATACATATTACACGTATTGTAAAATAGATAGAGCTCATATGTAGAGTTTGTTTGATAAACTTTCCTACTACTTTGTTTAAATTAGAAGCAAATTGGTTGAACATTACTTCTACCTAAAATGGCAGAAAACGCACCTATCTTGGTGATGGACAGGACAGCTAGAGGGGATATGGAGGAGGCTGTTATTTTTTTTTTAATAGGTGTACTTTCACCAATTTGCTGATAATTCATTGAAAGTAGATGATCGGTACAATTGCTGCCAATGCATTTTTTAAAGCTGTATTGTCATGAGTCAAATTTGATCATGTTAGGTTCTTGCATAGGTCCTATAGCATTGATAAGTTTCCACCCTCTTTCCTACATACACACATCTCTCCTGCATACACACAACTCTACTACTATCACACACGCAATTTTCCAAAATACACACACAACTCTCCTCCATACACAAACACAGTTCTAACACATATAGCTTTTCTACAGCTTTGAAGTATGCACTTACACCTCTGTTACATACACGCACTGTTTTGCTACATACTTGTACACAGCTTTCTTACATACACCAACAGCTTTCTTATATACTCATGCAGCTCCACACACACAAACACTTATATATATATATATATATATATATGTACACTCATCCATCGTATACATTACCACATCTTGAAATTCCTTCCAGGAATGTGACTGATCACATGACCTGAAAGGTTCAATGGCTAATCAACAACTTTGTTTGATTGGGACCCTATCCATGCCACCTCACATATCAGGAGTGTCGTTCTTCTTTTCATAAAGAGGTCCAAGGGCTAGTCTTGCAGAAGTTTTTTCAGCTACACAGGATGCGCAACATCCGTGCAAGTCCTGGTGACTTTCTCCCCTGCACTGCACCGATCAGATAGATCAGTGTGGGGCAGGAGAAAGGAGAACAGTTCTTTCAGTGATCATGAAGGATGCTGTCAGTGTTTTCCTCCATCAGAATAAGCAGCCTCTAGACTGTAAGAAACACACACATTTTAACATCATTTTGATTGTCTAAAATTTACTGCAGCTAAAAATTACATTTGGTTTACAATGCATTTTGCCAGATATGTTGTCACTTGTCAAAGCTAAGAATTTTACATGCTGGGTTTTTTTATGGCACATTTAGCACTGATAAGTTGTCACACTCTTGCTTAATATGTTAACATTCTGTCTGTAAACTGTATATGCATAGCTACCTTTTTGAAGCAATATTGAGATTTACTTAAGAACGTGGGGCCCAATAAATACCATCAATGGTGCCCAGTCCAAGAGATGGTGGATCCTATAGGTAAACACCACCTCATCATGCACTAAAACTTACTAAAAAAAAAAAAGATGTGAAGTTCACACATATAGAAAATGGACATTTTGTGAATACATATTACACGTATTGTAAAATAGATAGAGCTCATATGTAGAGTTTGTTTGATAAACTTTCCTACTACTTTGTTTAAATTAGAAGCAAATTGGTTGAACATTACTTCTACCTAAAATGGCAGAAAACGCACCTATCTTGGTGATGGACAGGACAGCTAGAGGGGATATGGAGGAGGCTGTTATTTTTTTTTTAATAGGTGTACTTTCACCAATTTGCTGATAATTCATTGAAAGTAGATGATCGGTACAATTGCTGCCAATGCATTTTTTAAAGCTGTATTGTCATGAGTCAAATTTGATCATGTTAGGTTCTTGCATAGGTCCTATAGCATTGATAAGTTTCCACCCTCTTTCCTACATACACACATCTCTCCTGCATACACACAACTCTACTACTATCACACACGCAATTTTCCAAAATACACACACAACTCTCCTCCATACACAAACACAGTTCTAACACATATAGCTTTTCTACAGCTTTGAAGTATGCACTCACACCTCTGTTACATACACGCACTGTTTTGCTACATACTTGTACACAGCTTTCTTACATACACCAACAGCTCTCTTATATACTCATGCAGCTCCACACACACAAACACTTATATATATATATATATATGTATATATATATGTACACTCATCCATCGTATACATTACCACATCTTGAAATTCCTTCCAGGAATGTGACTGATCACATGACCTGAAAGGTTCAATGGCTAATCAACAACTTTGTTTGATTGGGACCCTATCCATGCCACCTCACATATCAGGAGTGTCGTTCTTCTTTTCATAAAGAGGTCCAAGGGCTAGTCTTGCAGAAGTTTTTTCAGCAACACAGGATGCGCAACATCCGTGCAAGTCCTGGTGACTTTCTCCCCTGCACTGCACCGATCAGATAGATCAGTGTGGGGCAGGAGAAAGGAGAACAGTTCTTTCAGTGATCATGAAGGATGCTGTCAGTGTTTTCCTCCATCAGAATAAGCAGCCTCTAGACTGTAAGAAACACACACATTTCAACATCATTTTGATTGTCTAAAATTTACTGCAGCTAAAAATTACATTTGGTTTACAATGCATTTTGCCAGATATGTTGTCACTTGTCAAAGCTAAGAATTTTACATGCTGCGTTTTTTTATGGCACATTTAGCACTGATAAGTTGTCACACTCTTGCTTAATATGTTAACATTCTGTCTGTAAACTGTATATGCATAGCTACCTTTTTGAAGCAATATTGAGATTTACTTAAGAACGTGGGGCCCAATAAATACCATCAATGGTGCCCAGTCCAAGAGATGGTGGATCCTATAGGTAAACCACCTCATCATGCACTAAAACTTACTAAAAAAAAAAAAGATGTGAAGTTCACACATATAGAAAATGGACATTTTGTGAATACATATTACACGTATTGTAAAATAGATAGAGCTCATATGTAGAGTTTGTTTGATAAACTTTCCTACTACTTTGTCTAAATTAGAAGCAAATTGGTTGAACATTACTTCTACCTAAAATGGCAGAAAACGCACCTATCTTGGTGATGGACAGGACAGCTAGAGGGGATATGGAGGAGGCTGTTATTTTTTTTTTAATAGGTGTACTTTCACCAATTTGCTGATAATTCATTGAAAGTAGATGATCGGTACAATTGCTGCCAATGCATTTTTTAAAGCTGTATTGTCATGAGTCAAATTTGATCATGTTAGGTTCTTGCATAGGTCCTATAGCATTGATAAGTTTCCACCCTCTTTCCTACATACACACATCTCTCCTGCATACACACAACTCTACTACTATCACACACGCAATTTTCCAAAATACACACACAACTCTCCTCCATACACAAACACAGTTCTAACACATATAGCTTTTCTACAGCTTTGAAGTATGCACTTACACCTCTGTTACATACACGCACTGTTTTGCTACATACTTGTACACAGCTTTCTTACATACACCAACAGCTCTCTTATATACTCATGCAGCTCCACACACACAAACACTTATATATATATATATATATATGTACACTCATCCATCGTATACATTACCACATCTTGAAATTCCTTCCAGGAATGTGACTGATCACATGACCTGAAAGGTTCAATGGCTAATCAACAACTTTGTTTGATTGGGACCCTATCCATGCCACCTCACATATCAGGAGTGTCGTTCTTCTTTTCATAAAGAGGTCCAAGGGCTAGTCTTGCAGAAGTTTTTTCAGCTACACAGGATGCGCAACATCCGTGCAAGTCCTGGTGACTTTCTCCCCTGCACTGCACCGATCAGATAGATCAGTGTGGGGCAGGAGAAAGGAGAACAGTTCTTTCAGTGATCATGAAGGATGCTGTCAGTGTTTTCCTCCATCAGAATAAGCAGCCTCTAGACTGTAAGAAACACACACATTTTAACATCATTTTGATTGTCTAAAATTTACTGCAGCTAAAAATTACATTTGGTTTACAATGCATTTTGCCAGATATGTTGTCACTTGTCAAAGCTAAGAATTTTACATGCTGGGTTTTTTTATGGCACATTTAGCACTGATAAGTTGTCACACTCTTGCTTAATATGTTAACATTCTGTCTGTAAACTGTATATGCATAGCTACCTTTTTGAAGCAATATTGAGATTTACTTAAGAACGTGGGGCCCAATAAATACCATCAATGGTGCCCAGTCCAAGAGATGGTGGATCCTATAGGTAAACACCACCTCATCATGCACTAAAACTTACTAAAAAAAAAAAAGATGTGAAGTTCACACATATAGAAAATGGACATTTTGTGAATACATATTACACGTATTGTAAAATAGATAGAGCTCATATGTAGAGTTTGTTTGATAAACTTTCCTACTACTTTGTTTAAATTAGAAGCAAATTGGTTGAACATTACTTCTACCTAAAATGGCAGAAAACGCACCTATCTTGGTGATGGACAGGACAGCTAGAGGGGATATGGAGGAGGCTGTTATTTTTTTTTTAATAGGTGTACTTTCACCAATTTGCTGATAATTCATTGAAAGTAGATGATCGGTACAATTGCTGCCAATGCATTTTTTAAAGCTGTATTGTCATGAGTCAAATTTGATCATGTTAGGTTCTTGCATAGGTCCTATAGCATTGATAAGTTTCCACCCTCTTTCCTACATACACACATCTCTCCTGCATACACACAACTCTACTACTATCACACACGCAATTTTCCAAAATACACACACAACTCTCCTCCATACACAAACACAGTTCTAACACATATAGCTTTTCTACAGCTTTGAAGTATGCACTCACACCTCTGTTACATACACGCACTGTTTTGCTACATACTTGTACACAGCTTTCTTACATACACCAACAGCTCTCTTATATACTCATGCAGCTCCACACACACAAACACTTATATATATATATATATATATATATATATATATATGTACACTCATCCATCGTATACATTACCACATCTTGAAATTCCTTCCAGGAATGTGACTGATCACATGACCTGAAAGGTTCAATGGCTAATCAACAACTTTGTTTGATTGGGACCCTATCCATGCCACCTCACATATCAGGAGTGTTGTTCTTCTTTTCATAAAGAGGTCCAAGGGCTAGTCTTGCAGAAGTTTTTTCAGCTACACAGGATGCGCAACATCCGTGCAAGTCCTGGTGACTTTCTCCCCTGCACTGCACCGATCAGATAGATCAGTGTGGGGCAGGAGAAAGGAGAACAGTTCTTTCAGTGATCATGAAGGATGCTGTCAGTGTTTTCCTCCATCAGAATAAGCAGCCTCTAGACTGTAAGAAACACACACATTTTAACATCATTTTGATTGTCTAAAATTTACTGCAGCTAAAAATTACATTTGGTTTACAATGCATTTTGCCAGATATGTTGTCACTTGTCAAAGCTAAGAATTTTACATGCTGGGTTTTTTTATGGCACATTTAGCACTGATAAGTTGTCACACTCTTGCTTAATATGTTAACATTCTGTCTGTAAACTGTATATGCATAGCTACCTTTTTGAAGCAATATTGAGATTTACTTAAGAACGTGGGGCCCAATAAATACCATCAATGGTGCCCAGTCCAAGAGATGGTGGATCCTATAGGTAAACACCACCTCATCATGCACTAAAACTTACTAAAAAAAAAAAAGATGTGAAGTTCACACATATAGAAAATGGACATTTTGTGAATACATATTACACGTATTGTAAAATAGATAGAGCTCATATGTAGAGTTTGTTTGATAAACTTTCCTACTACTTTGTTTAAATTAGAAGCAAATTGGTTGAACATTACTTCTACCTAAAATGGCAGAAAACGCACCTATCTTGGTGATGGACAGGACAGCTAGAGGGGATATGGAGGAGGCTGTTATTTTTTTTTTAATAGGTGTACTTTCACCAATTTGCTGATAATTCATTGAAAGTAGATGATCGGTACAATTGCTGCCAATGCATTTTTTAAAGCTGTATTGTCATGAGTCAAATTTGATCATGTTAGGTTCTTGCATAGGTCCTATAGCATTGATAAGTTTCCACCCTCTTTCCTACATACACACATCTCTCCTGCATACACACAACTCTACTACTATCACACACGCAATTTTCCAAAATACACACACAACTCTCCTCCATACACAAACACAGTTCTAACACATATAGCTTTTCTACAGCTTTGAAGTATGCACTTACACCTCTGTTACATACACGCACTGTTTTGCTACATACTTGTACACAGCTTTCTTACATACACCAACAGCTCTCTTATATACTCATGCAGCTCCACACACACAAACACTTATATATATATATATATATATATGTACACTCATCCATCGTATACATTACCACATCTTGAAATTCCTTCCAGGAATGTGACTGATCACATGACCTGAAAGGTTCAATGGCTAATCAACAACTTTGTTTGATTGGGACCCTATCCATGCCACCTCACATATCAGGAGTGTCGTTCTTCTTTTCATAAAGAGGTCCAAGGGCTAGTCTTGCAGAAGTTTTTTCAGCTACACAGGATGCGCAACATCCGTGCAAGTCCTGGTGACTTTCTCCCCTGCACTGCACCGATCAGATAGATCAGTGTGGGGCAGGAGAAAGGAGAACAGTTCTTTCAGTGATCATGAAGGATGCTGTCAGTGTTTTCCTCCATCAGAATAAGCAGCCTCTAGACTGTAAGAAACACACACATTTTAACATCATTTTGATTGTCTAAAATTTACTGCAGCTAAAAATTACATTTGGTTTACAATGCATTTTGCCAGATATGTTGTCACTTGTCAAAGCTAAGAATTTTACATGCTGGGTTTTTTTATGGCACATTTAGCACTGATAAGTTGTCACACTCTTGCTTAATATGTTAACATTCTGTCTGTAAACTGTATATGCATAGCTACCTTTTTGAAGCAATATTGAGATTTACTTAAGAACGTGGGGCCCAATAAATACCATCAATGGTGCCCAGTCCAAGAGATGGTGGATCCTATAGGTAAACACCACCTCATCATGCACTAAAACTTACTAAAAAAAAAAAAGATGTGAAGTTCACACATATAGAAAATGGACATTTTGTGAATACATATTACACGTATTGTAAAATAGATAGAGCTCATATGTAGAGTTTGTTTGATAAACTTTCCTACTACTTTGTTTAAATTAGAAGCAAATTGGTTGAACATTACTTCTACCTAAAATGGCAGAAAACGCACCTATCTTGGTGATGGACAGGACAGCTAGAGGGGATATGGAGGAGGCTGTTATTTTTTTTTTAATAGGTGTACTTTCACCAATTTGCTGATAATTCATTGAAAGTAGATGATCGGTACAATTGCTGCCAATGCATTTTTTAAAGCTGTATTGTCATGAGTCAAATTTGATCATGTTAGGTTCTTGCATAGGTCCTATAGCATTGATAAGTTTCCACCCTCTTTCCTACATACACACATCTCTCCTGCATACACACAACTCTACTACTATCACACACGCAATTTTCCAAAATACACACACAACTCTCCTCCATACACAAACACAGTTCTAACACATATAGCTTTTCTACAGCTTTGAAGTATGCACTCACACCTCTGTTACATACACGCACTGTTTTGCTACATACTTGTACACAGCTTTCTTACATACACCAACAGCTCTCTTATATACTCATGCAGCTCCACACACACAAACACTTATATATATATATATATATGTATATATATATGTACACTCATCCATCGTATACATTACCACATCTTGAAATTCCTTCCAGGAATGTGACTGATCACATGACCTGAAAGGTTCAATGGCTAATCAACAACTTTGTTTGATTGGGACCCTATCCATGCCACCTCACATATCAGGAGTGTCGTTCTTCTTTTCATAAAGAGGTCCAAGGGCTAGTCTTGCAGAAGTTTTTTCAGCAACACAGGATGCGCAACATCCGTGCAAGTCCTGGTGACTTTCTCCCCTGCACTGCACCGATCAGATAGATCAGTGTGGGGCAGGAGAAAGGAGAACAGTTCTTTCAGTGATCATGAAGGATGCTGTCAGTGTTTTCCTCCATCAGAATAAGCAGCCTCTAGACTGTAAGAAACACACACATTTTAACATCATTTTGATTGTCTAAAATTTACTGCAGCTAAAAATTACATTTGGTTTACAATGCATTTTGCCAGATATGTTGTCACTTGTCAAAGCTAAGAATTTTACATGCTGCGTTTTTTTATGGCACATTTAGCACTGATAAGTTGTCACACTCTTGCTTAATATGTTAACATTCTGTCTGTAAACTGTATATGCATAGCTACCTTTTTGAAGCAATATTGAGATTTACTTAAGAACGTGGGGCCCAATAAATACCATCAATGGTGCCCAGTCCAAGAGATGGTGGATCCTATAGGTAAACCACCTCATCATGCACTAAAACTTACTAAAAAAAAAAAAGATGTGAAGTTCACACATATAGAAAATGGACATTTTGTGAATACATATTACACGTATTGTAAAATAGATAGAGCTCATATGTAGAGTTTGTTTGATAAACTTTCCTACTACTTTGTCTAAATTAGAAGCAAATTGGTTGAACATTACTTCTACCTAAAATGGCAGAAAACGCACCTATCTTGGTGATGGACAGGACAGCTAGAGGGGATATGGAGGAGGCTGTTATTTTTTTTTTAATAGGTGTACTTTCACCAATTTGCTGATAATTCATTGAAAGTAGATGATCGGTACAATTGCTGCCAATGCATTTTTTAAAGCTGTATTGTCATGAGTCAAATTTGATCATGTTAGGTTCTTGCATAGGTCCTATAGCATTGATAAGTTTCCACCCTCTTTCCTACATACACACATCTCTCCTGCATACACACAACTCTACTACTATCACACACGCAATTTTCCAAAATACACACACAACTCTCCTCCATACACAAACACAGTTCTAACACATATAGCTTTTCTACAGCTTTGAAGTATGCACTTACACCTCTGTTACATACACGCACTGTTTTGCTACATACTTGTACACAGCTTTCTTACATACACCAACAGCTCTCTTATATACTCATGCAGCTCCACACACACAAACACTTATATATATATATATATATATATATATATATGTACACTCATCCATCGTATACATTACCACATCTTGAAATTCCTTCCAGGAATGTGACTGATCACATGACCTGAAAGGTTCAATGGCTAATCAACAACTTTGTTTGATTGGGACCCTATCCATGCCACCTCACATATCAGGAGTGTCGTTCTTCTTTTCATAAAGAGGTCCAAGGGCTAGTCTTGCAGAAGTTTTTTCAGCTACACAGGATGCGCAACATCCGTGCAAGTCCTGGTGACTTTCTCCCCTGCACTGCACCGATCAGATAGATCAGTGTGGGGCAGGAGAAAGGAGAACAGTTCTTTCAGTGATCATGAAGGATGCTGTCAGTGTTTTCCTCCATCAGAATAAGCAGCCTCTAGACTGTAAGAAACACACACATTTTAACATCATTTTGATTGTCTAAAATTTACTGCAGCTAAAAATTACATTTGGTTTACAATGCATTTTGCCAGATATGTTGTCACTTGTCAAAGCTAAGAATTTTACATGCTGGGTTTTTTTATGGCACATTTAGCACTGATAAGTTGTCACACTCTTGCTTAATATGTTAACATTCTGTCTGTAAACTGTATATGCATAGCTACCTTTTTGAAGCAATATTGAGATTTACTTAAGAACGTGGGGCCCAATAAATACCATCAATGGTGCCCAGTCCAAGAGATGGTGGATCCTATAGGTAAACACCACCTCATCATGCACTAAAACTTACTAAAAAAAAAAAAGATGTGAAGTTCACACATATAGAAAATGGACATTTTGTGAATACATATTACACGTATTGTAAAATAGATAGAGCTCATATGTAGAGTTTGTTTGATAAACTTTCCTACTACTTTGTTTAAATTAGAAGCAAATTGGTTGAACATTACTTCTACCTAAAATGGCAGAAAACGCACCTATCTTGGTGATGGACAGGACAGCTAGAGGGGATATGGAGGAGGCTGTTATTTTTTTTTTAATAGGTGTACTTTCACCAATTTGCTGATAATTCATTGAAAGTAGATGATCGGTACAATTGCTGCCAATGCATTTTTTAAAGCTGTATTGTCATGAGTCAAATTTGATCATGTTAGGTTCTTGCATAGGTCCTATAGCATTGATAAGTTTCCACCCTCTTTCCTACATACACACATCTCTCCTGCATACACACAACTCTACTACTATCACACACGCAATTTTCCAAAATACACACACAACTCTCCTCCATACACAAACACAGTTCTAACACATATAGCTTTTCTACAGCTTTGAAGTATGCACTCACACCTCTGTTACATACACGCACTGTTTTGCTACATACTTGTACACAGCTTTCTTACATACACCAACAGCTCTCTTATATACTCATGCAGCTCCACACACACAAACACTTATATATATATATATATATATATATATATATATATGTACACTCATCCATCGTATACATTACCACATCTTGAAATTCCTTCCAGGAATGTGACTGATCACATGACCTGAAAGGTTCAATGGCTAATCAACAACTTTGTTTGATTGGGACCCTATCCATGCCACCTCACATATCAGGAGTGTCGTTCTTCTTTTCATAAAGAGGTCCAAGGGCTAGTCTTGCAGAAGTTTTTTCAGCTACACAGGATGCGCAACATCCGTGCAAGTCCTGGTGACTTTCTCCCCTGCACTGCACCGATCAGATAGATCAGTGTGGGGCAGGAGAAAGGAGAACAGTTCTTTCAGTGATCATGAAGGATGCTGTCAGTGTTTTCCTCCATTAGAATAAGCAGCCTCTAGACTGTAAGAAACACACACATTTTAACATCATTTTGATTGTCTAAAATTTACTGCAGCTAAAAATTACATTTGGTTTACAATGCATTTTGCCAGATATGTTGTCACTTGTCAAAGCTAAGAATTTTACATGCTGGGTTTTTTTATGGCACATTTAGCACTGATAAGTTGTCACACTCTTGCTTAATATGTTAACATTCTGTCTGTAAACTGTATATGCATAGCTACCT
>NW_027365969.1:0-86010 GCF_046119375.1 Phyllobates terribilis
GTCATCAAACAGTTCAAACAATTATTGTCATCGAACAATTATTTTCAGCTATACTTACTACCACTAATGTTGAAGATTTTGGTACATATTGTCAGCAACAGGACATTAGTACATATTGTCAGCAACAGGACATCAGTACATATTGTCAGCAACACAACATCGATATTGTCATCAACAAATTATCAATCATTGAGAAACTTGTTATGGTCATTAAACAATTATCGTCATAAAACATTTTAAAACAATTATTGTCATCAAACAATTATTATCAGCAATCCTTACTACCACTGTTGTCATCAACAAATTATCAATCAGTGAGAAACTTGTTATTGTCATCAACTAATTATTTTCATCAAACAATTAGAACAATTATTGACATCAAACAATTAAAACAATTGTTGTCATCAATCAATATTGTCATCAAACAATTATTTTCAGCAATACTTAGTACCACTAATGTTGAAGATTTTATGGAGGGTTGTATTATGTTGAAGATTTCAGTACATATTGTCAGCAACACGACATCAGTACATATTTCAGCAACACAAGATCGATATTGTCATCAATAACTGTCATCAACCTTTTTTGAGCGGTTTGCGGTCCACTGTATCGAGCAACTATATCTAGAGCGGATTCAGTCCACTGTTCGAAAGATCCCGAGCACAGCGAGGGATCCAGACGCGAGCGAAGCGAGCGAGCGACCAAGTCGGTGAGAGGGAACGTGATCGAGTCAGAGCGTGATCGAGTCGGAGAGATCGAGTCAGAGCATGATCGAGTCTGAACAATCGAGTCGGAGCGAGTAGGAGAGATCGAGTCGAGTCAGAGCGATCGAGCGTGATCGAGTCTGAGCGTGAGAGAGAGATCCAGTCCGGTCGGAGCGATCGAGCATGATCGAGTGGGAGCATGAGAGCGTGATCGAGTGAGAATCTAAAAGGAGAGGAGAGAGAACGAATTTCACTGAAACGAAGGAAGCGGCTAATTTAGGGTTAAGATATTAAGGGGTCAAATACTTAATTTCTCAAATAAGGGATGTAATTGATTGTTATAAGTATGAATAAGGGGGTAGTTAAAAAGAATACCTTTTTATTATGTATAGATTTTTTATGTGAAAAAACTTTATAAACATTTACGGTGAGTTACGCGATTGATCTTAATAGAAGATGCCAAATTTAAAACAATAGGATTATAAAAAACTTAAACAAACGGCCATACTAATCTTTTACAAACGGAAAAAATAATTTAAGAACGAGAAAAAAAACAATTATAATAGATTGCCAAAAAAAAAAAAAAAATTATAACCGCCACGTATAATATAAATACGAGACAAAATAGTGATTTATGGAAGTGACAAGATACTCTTGGTCTGGCATATGAAGATACTTTATCTTTGTTATTAGTATATATTTTTTGAAACTGAGTAATATCTTGTATCTGCGGGTCTTCAATTTTTTCCAGATATTGTAATACTAAAATGCTCACAATTGATTCAAAACTGGTCCAACTGACACAGAGATTATTCACCAATACTTTTATCTAATGGATTGTGAAAGAGATCATTATCTCAAATATAATTAATAAAAAGATATGGGAAAATATATGATATTTTAATACCAATTTTTTTTAGAGATGTTATTTAAATCCTAGCTGATATTTTTATAAGGGGGTTCAACCTCAAGGGTCAATTCTATACTTTGTAAGCACAATATTATTGAGAAAGAGCCATCGTTCAAATCCTTCCTGATGGAAGGTAGTGGTTTCCTCATTCCAAGTTTCTTCTATAAATCATGCGTTCATTATTGGTTCGTCAAACTTGTAGCAAATCAATCATTGCCGTTTACAAATTATTATTATTATGGTAGCGCAGATTTAGGCTACCACAATTGGCCCAGTCTGTGGTGACGATTTTGATGGCTTCGGGACAAAGTTCGACAAAAAATTCATTGGCCATCATGAACGAGACGAGAAAAAAATGGTCGGCTGAGTGAGCAAAAAAGTATTTAACAAGGAGCGACAATGGAGCAAAGCAGAACAACAACAGAGCAAAAACAGAGCAGTGGAGGAGCGACAACGAAGTTAAAATGGAGCGAAGGTGAAGCAACAACGGAGTGAAAATGGAGGGACAATGGAGACACAACGGAGTGAAAATGGAGGGCCGACGGAGCGTCAATGGAACACTGCTAAGCGGCACCAAAATAACCCACAACTAAGTCATTTTTCCTCTAATTTAAACATTAATATTCGATTTATTGTTTCATTTTAATCGATCATATGTGCATTTGATGAATCACATAATGCGTCTATTAATGATTGAGCTAACATGTTTTCTCCTAACAAGTATTTTTTTAGTATACTGGTGTGTATTAGAATGTTTTTTCACCACCGATTTTATCAACTAGTGTGTTTGACTGTATAAAATGAGCATAGTTCAAGGCATAGACAAAAAATAATGAGATGAAGTTGTCAGTTTTGCGAGTCAACTTTGGCTTACTAGATGGCGGACGCAAAACGGTCGTTGTTTACCCTATCAAAGTAATTTCCAAACTAGCTACTCTACACTGGTAAAGAGGCAAGTAAGGGTCGAATCCCACAAGGAGTCAGATTATCAATTCTTATATTCTTAATATGATCAACTTGTAAAGTAACCAAACGAGGTTTTGTATTGCAACTAAACTAACTTAATTATAGATGTAAGAGACAGAAAACACTTCATTTAACAAGTATTCACACAACAGATAGATTGGTTGATCATTGACTTCAATAACGTTCGAGTTCATCTAGAATTCATATTCTATGTTGTCCTAATACATGTTATTGTATAATTATTAGTCCAACTAATCTTAATAACCCTTACTAAATACAACCCTGAAACTATCAAGATTCAATAGCAATGCAACATCAAACTCAAGAATAGATAGGTGCATGCAGTACCATAAGTCTACATGCAATACCATTGACTTAAATTGATGTTTAAAACACAATAAAATCTATCCACAATCACGATTCCAACTAGGTCATGCAATCGATTTTCTACATAAAGATAGGACCTTTAAACTAGAACAAGTCAAACACTAGCAATATGAATAGGGCTACTCAACCTAGGTAGCTAAGCTAGAAAGATAATTCGAATTCAATAAACAGTTAAGTTCATGATAGTTGAAACAATTCAAATATGAATAAGAATTAAATTAGAAGTCTTACAAACCAATCATCCGAAGGCTTCAACTGTTGAACAAAGCAAAAGAGACTAGTATGACATAGTTCTCTCAACAACATAAAATTAGAAAAGTGAAAGATGATTGAGGAGGCAAAAGCTCCTAACCCTATTTATTCCTCCTAAAAACTTAATGAAACGGAAGCTAAAAGCCCATCCAAAAGTTTCATCAGAAAGGAGAAAAGGCCCAATTGAATGTCGTAAGAAAGGTGAATTTTGCGCTTCCCGCCAAACAGGGATGCGTTCGTGCCTAGGCCCAACAAGTCAAGTTGCATCACGAACAGTGGTGCAGTCGCGCCACCTAGGGCGCGACAACGCCCTGGGCTCTGATGCTCTGATAGGCTGCACCTTCTCCTGTGCGGTCTCCCCTTTGGCAATCTTCTCTCCATCTTCTCTCTTATGTTTGTAATCCTCATGAATAAATCCTCTGCACTACAAGGTCCGGATTACGGTAATACGCTCCATAACATTGCCAAATCACCTATAAACGACGCTAACGACCACTGGATGCGCTTTGCAAGATATCGCCTATCAAATACCCCCACACTTTGACCTTGTTCGTCTTCGAGTAAGCTGCGGTGAACTCACTCCTCCCATATGCACATCGGTCTCAGCGAGTATGGAAAAACTTGATAGTAGTGGTGATCATCAATACTTCGGCTCCCAACTACCTGCAATCATCAAAGCAAGGGAGTAGAATAAGACTGTACTAAAAATCTATAAAACCAAAACACTGCAAGACTCAAAATGGCTCTAAACTAACCTATAAATCATTGCATCCAAACAACTATGTTTGTCCTATGCAAGCACATGACAATGAATCTATAGAATAGGCAAAAGTTGTCTCTATCCAAGTGGCATACAAAGGATAATAACACAAGATCAAACAAATGACAATGTCTCTTCCTAACATGCTTCATAGTCAATTGACAAGATATCACGAGCTCCAACACAATAAAAAACACAACAAATCACAATTCAACTCAAGAAGTATCGCATGGACTTTGTTGCTTCTTTTCATCCTATTCACTTATTCATGTATTTTCCTTTTAAAACCACTTATTTAGGTATCGGGCTCGTTCATTTTATGGCCCAGGCCCCCTAATGAAACTCTTTGCTTAGCCATGAAGGATCGAACCCGGAGTGATCTTTCACACAACGGAGATCGCATGCTCTTTCGACTTATTTCACTAGGAGTTCACCACCTTTTATTCTCATTTTATGCATTTTATAATGAAAAGGAAGGGAGCAAGATAATATGACAATAAGGTAAAACTAGAGTTTAGAAGGTAAAAGTGCAATCTTAGTATTGGTCCTAATGCATTCTAATCGAAGTCTACATGCTCAAGTAATTCCTCAATTTAATCAATCATATCATCATCATAACATAATTGTAATGTCATCATATAAAGCATATTCAAAATATTCAAAATCAGTGCACCATTATAAGAGTGCACAAAATACCCATAAAGATACAATGGCTAGTATCAAACTCCTAAATTCAATATATACCCAACTTTATTAAAAAGATTCCAAATCGCCACAATTATTAGTTATAAACAATATCTCCTGTCTCTCAAGACGCAACACATAAATTCTCCTTTTCTAAATCATGATTATGTCTAAAACCCATTCAAATCATACCTTCATAACAAATTTATTCATTGTGTTTCTAGCCAAATGCTGTTGGCTCAAGCAATAAAATTGAATACTATGAATGAGGTTCAATCTATAGCACCAATGGATGTGGAAAAATTTGGGATCAGTTATTAACCGATATTCAACGCTTAAAGTAATCTCAAAGAGTATGTCATTAAGAGTGATTATTATAGTGAAAGTTCCATGGAAGATGAAGTTCAACCCAATTATACTAGTCATGGAAAAAATCCAGGATGTGGACACAATTTAAAGATTCATAATAGTCTACAAGAAAAAGTCATTAAGTCATATCAAGATGATGAAATTACTATGGAAGATGAAGTTCAACCCCATCATACTGGTCTCGGTAAAAGCCCGGGATATGGACACAAATTCGAGATTTGTAGTTGTCTACAAGAAAATGTCATTAAGCCTGATCATGATGGTGAAATTACTATGGAAGATGAATTTCAACCTGATAATAGCACTCCTAGAAAAAGCACGGGACATGGTACCGGATTTGAGGTTCATAGTAGTCTACAATAAAATGTCAGTAAGCCAGATCATGATGATGAAACTACTATGGAAAATGATGTTCAACCCGATTATACTGGTCCTCACAGAAGCCTAGTACATGGCCACAAATTCAAGGTTCATAGTAGCAATTATTCCAAATTACAATGTTGAAAATACTATGGAAGATAGTGATCAACCTGATGGTACCTATCCTGGTCAAATCCCAGGAGATCGCCATGTATTTGAAAACAATATTAATGCCAAATCTACTATGAAATTTATTGATGTACTAGCTTAGTTCCAGTTCCATATACAAGATTGTGTAATATTTTATATTCAATAAAAAATATTTTTTATTTTCATAGTTGTCAAGAATAAAAAGTATTTTTAGTTATTAGTGGTATATAAATTTCTTAACATAAGTTAAGCGATATACATATATGAAATATCTTATGATAACAAAAATGAATGAATAGCTACGTATCTTCATGTTGGACTCCGAGGCAAAGCAATATTTGGACACAATGGATGAATACCTACAACCTTAAGCGAAATAATACCACTTGGACTGCGCAAATCAAAAAATTTCACTCTTGGGTATGGAAGAACACTATCGAGGTCCGAAACACTATCATCATCACAACAGAACTGAAAATATCAAGTACCATGCTCTCACCTTTATACATCTTTGTCACTCACATAGTCTACGAACTACTCTTTGCTCCACCCTTTGATGACATCTGGAGTTTCGGTGTTTGGGGTTTCAGAAGCATGCTTTCTAACTGTGAAGGGTCGTAGTGTCAATTTTCCTACATGGTTTTTGGGGGTTGATAAAGTTATATATATCAATACATATTACATTTTGGGTAAGTTGATATGTTAAGCATTCAAGACTAATTAATACCATAAAGAAGATGAGTATGATAGCATGTAAGGTCAAGCTTTGGATAAACCTCATAATCGTTTGTTTTGAGTATAACTATTAGGTATTGTGTGTTGTCCCACAATGGAGTGGTTCTTGTAGGGTTCGATTTGGAGATCTAAAATTGTTTTTAACCCCATAATTAATACAGTATGCATTAAATGCCCACTACAATATCCTAGAGGTAGAGGTTTAAATAAAATAACTAGTTATACTACAAACATATACTACAAGTCCGAGATTCGAATTCGGAGACAAGCTACATGCCCCTATTATTTTTTGGTGTGGTTGATTTCTAGGGAAAGGAAACCCATCTAAAATAGTTAAAAAATAGTTTTTAAGGGACTTCATTATCAACAACAACATCACTATTACTTTATGATAATAATACTTGTTTGTTATTCTGTTGATCAAGGAATAGATAATTAATCCTTGTATTAACATAGTGCATTCAAGACTTTGTGAGATAATTAATGGAATATGCATCCATTTAAGAGAAAGAAAAAGATCTTGTGTTTGAGCTAGTTGATCCTTGCCCTAACATAGTGGATTCAAGACCTTGTGAGATAGTTAATGGAATATGCATCTATTAAAGAGGATGCAAAGGATATTGTGTTTGAGAATCATGTTTAGACTGATATGTTATAGAGAAATAGTTAAGTGTATTGTGATTTCTCCATTAAAAGAGGACTGAAATTTTCAAGTGGAATTGTAACCATGTAGAGAAGATACTTGTTATATTCTAGAATAAGATGATTTTACAACATGTCATTCCTAAAATATATCCTAGAATGTCTTTCAATTCATTGAACTTGAAATGTTATTGTCAACATTATCATTAACACCATAAATATACACTGGCTAGTATCAAACTCTTAAATTATATATACCCACATTTATTAAGAGATTCCAACCACAACAATTATTAGTTATAAACAATCCCTCGTCTCTCTCAAGTCTCAATACATAAATTTCCCTTTTCCAAATCATGATTATGGCTAAACCCATACTAATCATGCATTTATAATAAATTTATTCATTGTTTTTGCTTGCCAAATGCTATAAGACATTTGAATACTATGAATGAGGTTCAATCTGCATCACCAATGGATGTGGAAAAATTTGGGATCAGTTATGAACCCATATGCAACGCTCATGGTAATCTCAAAGATTATGTCATTAAGAGAGATTATTATAGTGCAAATTCCATGGAAGATGAAGTTCAACCCGATTATACAATTCTTGGAAAAACTCAAGGACATGGCCATAATTTCGAGATTCATAATAGTTTACAAGAAAATTTATATAAGTCCTATCATGATGGTGAATTTACTATGAAAGATGAAGTTCAACTCGATTATACTAGTCCCGGAAAAAGCCCAGGACATGGCCAAAAATTCAAGGTTCGTAGTAATCTTTAACAAAATGTCATTAAGCCTGATCATGGTGGTGCAATTACCATGGAAGATGAACCTCAACCCGATTATTGCAATTCTGGTAAAATCCTGAGACCCACAAATTTGAGGTTCATAGTAGTCTAAAAGATGATGTAATTAAGTAAGATCATGATGGTGAAATTACTATGGATGATGATGTTCAACCAAATTATGTTAGCCCTTTAGAAAACTCCTGGACAAGGCCATAAATTCGAGATTCATATTAGTCTAAAAGACAATGCCATTAATCTAAATGAAAACGGAGAAAATACTATGGAAGATAGGGATCCATCTGATGGTACTAATCGTGGTCAAAGCCCACGAGCTGGCCACGTATTTGCAAGCGATATCAATTCCAAATCTACTATGCATATTATTTATTTACTAGCTTAGTTCCAGTGCCATACACGAGATTGTATAATGTTTTACATTCTATAGTTTTTTATTTTATTTTCATAGTTGTTAAAGATACAAAAGTATTATTTGTTATTGATATAATAGTTTCATAACTTTAAGAGATATACATATATGAAGTATAATATAATAATAAAAATGAATGAATACCTACATATCTTCATGTTGGACTCTGAGCAAAGCAATATCTGGACAAAATAGATTAATAGCTACAACCTTAAGCAAAAACAACACCATATGGAATTGGAAAATAAAAAAAAATATCACTCTTGAGTCTGGAATAACACTTTTCAGGTCTGAAACAATATAATCACCACTCACAACAGAACTGAAAATCTCAACTACCATGCTCTCACCTTTAGACAACTTTGTCACTCACATAGTCGACGGACTACACTTTTCTCCACCCTTTGAGTGTACTGGAGTTTCGGTGTTTGGGTTTCAGAAGAATGCTCGGGAATGTGAATGGCCTTAGAGTCAAATTTTCTACATGGTTTATGAAGGTTTATAAGGTTATATATATTCATACATAATAAATTTTAAGTGAGTTTTTAGGTTACGCATTCGAGATCAATTAATAACAAAAAGAAGAAGCGTACAATAACATGTAAGGTAAAATTTTGGTAATGTTCATATTGGTATATTTTCATTATATCTATGAGGTATTATGTGTTGTTCCACAATTAAGTGGTTCTTGTATGGTCTGAATTAAAGATCTAAAATAGTTTTTTAACCCCATAACTAATACAAGTTTGCATTGAACGCCTACTAAGGTAGCGTAGAGGTAGTGGTTTAACTTCAACAACTAGTTATACTGGAAACGGACAATACAAGTCGCAAATTCGAATTCTGAGATCAACTACATGCCCTATTATTTTTTTGTGTGGATGATTTCTAGCAGAAGGAAACCCGTCTAAGCCAGTTAAAAAAATAGTTGGTGTTTGAGCGACATTCTTTATTGACAACAACATCACTGTTACTCTATGTTATTAATACTTCTTTGTTATTCTAGTGATCAAGGAATAACTAATTAATCCTTATACTAGCATAGTGAATTCAATTTTTTTTGAGATAATTAATGCAATATGCATATATTGAAGAGGAACAAAAAGATCTTGTGTTTGAGCTGATTGATCCTTGTACTAACATAGTGAATTCAATTATTTTTGAGATAATTAATGCAATATGCATCCATTGAAGAAGAAGAAAAAGATCTTGTGTTTGAGCTCATTGATCCTTGTACTAACATAGTGGATTCAAAACCTTGTGAGATAATTAATGGAATATAAATCTATTACAAAGGAAGAAAAAGATATTATGTTTGTGAATCATGTTTAGACTGATATGTTATTGTGAAATAGTTAAGTGCATTGTGATTTCTCCATTAAAAGAGGACTGAAATTTTCAAGAGGAATTGTAACCATGTAGAGAAGATACTTCAATATTATATCCTAGAACAAGATGATTTTACAAAGTATCATTCCTAAAATATATCCTAGAATGTCTTTCAATTCATTAAACTTGAAATGCTATTGTCAACATTATCATTAACACCATAAATATACACTGGCTAGTATCAAACTGCTAAACTATATATACCCAAATTTATTAAGAGATTCCAACCACCACAACTATTAGTTATAAACAATCCCTCATCTCTCTCAAGACTCAACACATAAATTCCCCTTTACGAGATTATGATTATGGCTAAACCCATACGAATCATGCCTTTATAATAAATTTACTCATTGTTTTTTCCTTCCAAATGCTATTGGCTTAAGCAAGACATTTGAATACTATGAATGAGGTTCAATCTGCATCATCAATGGATGTGGAAAAATTTGGGATCAATTATGAACCCATATTCAACGCTCACAGTAATCTCAAAGATTATGTCATTAAGAGAGATTAATATAGTGCAAACTCCATGGAAGATAAAGTTCAACCCGATTATACAGGTCTTGGAAAAAGTCAAGGACATGGCCATAATTTCGAGATTCATAATAGTCTACAAGAAAATTTCATTAAGGCCAATCATGATTGTGAATTTACTATGGAAGATGAAGTTCAACTCGATTATACTAGTACCGGAAAAAGCCTAGGACATGGGCAAAAATTCAAGGTTCATAGTAATCTTTAACAAAATGTCATTAAGTCTGATCATGGTGGTGCAATTACCATGGAAGATGAAACTCAACTCGACTATTGCAAGCCTGATAAAAGCCCGGGACCCACAAATTTGAGGTTCATACTAGTCTACAAGTAGATGTGATTAAGTAAGATCATGATTGTGAAATTACTATGGAAGATAATGTTCAAGCAGATTATACTGGTCCTAAAAAAACTACTGGACAAGGCCATAAATTAGAGATTCATAGTAGTCTAAAAGATAATGCCATTAAACTAAATAGCAACGAAGAAAATACTATTGAAGATAGGGATCCACCTGATGGTACTAATCCTGGTCTAAGCCCGCGAGATGGCCATGTATTTGCAAGCGATATCAATTCCAAATATACTATGCATATTATTTATTTACTAGCTTAGTTTCAGTGCCATACACGAGATTGTATAATGTTTTACATTCTATAAAAATTGTTTTTTGATTTTCATAGTTGTCAAAGATATAAAATTATTTTTACGAATTGATGGTATAACAATTTCTTAATGTAAGTTAAAAGATATACATATACGAAATATCATATAATAATAAAAATGAATGAATACCTACAAATCATCATGTTGGACTCTGATGTAAAGCAATATCTAAACACAATAGATAAATAACTACAACCTTAAGCAAAAACAACACCATCTGGACTTGGAAAATAGAAAAATCTCACTCTTGAGTCTAGAAGAACACTTTTCAGGTTTGAAACACTCAAATCACCACTCACAATAGAATTGAAAATCTCAACTACCATGCTTTCACCTTTAGACAACTTTGTCACTCGCATAGTCGACAAACTACACTTTTCTCCACCCTTTGACTGTACTGGAGTTTCGGTGTTTGGGTTTCAGAAGAATGCTCTCTGGAATGTGAATGGCCTTAGAGTCAATTTTCCTACATGGTTTATGAAGGTTTATAAGGTTATATATATTCATACATAATAAATTTTGAGTGAATTTTTAGGTTACGCATTCGAGATCAATTAATAACAAAAAGAAGAAGCGTATAATAACATGTAAGTTAAAATTTTGGTAATGTTCATATTGGTATATTTTCATTATAGCTATGAGGTATCGTGTGTTGTTCCACAGTTCAGTGGTTCTTGTATGGTCTGATTTAAAGATCTAAAATAGTTTTTTAACCCCATAACTAATACAAGTTTGCATTGAACGCCTACTAGGGTAGCCTAGAGGTAGAGGTTTAAATTCAACAACTAGTTATACTGGAAACGCACATTACAAGTCCCAAATTCGAATTATGAGACCAACTACATGCCCTATTATTTTTTGGTGTGGATGATTTCTAGCATAAGGAAACCCGTCTAAGCCAGTTAAAAAAATAGTTGGTGTTTGAGCGACTTTCTTTATGGACAACAACATCACTGTTACTCTATGTTATTAATACTTCTTTGCTATTCTAGTGATCAAGAAATAACTAATTAATCCTTATACTAGTATAGTGAATTCAACTTTTTTTTAGATAAGTAATGCAATATGCATCTATTGAAGAGGAACAAAAAGGTCTTGTGTTTCAGCTGATTGATCCTTGTACTAACATAGTGAATTCAATTCTTTTTGAGATAATTAATGCAATATGCATCCATTGAAGAGGAAGAAAAAGATCTTGTGTTTGAGGTCATTGATCATTGTACTAACATAGTGGATTCAAGACCTTGTGAGATAATTAATGGAATATACATCTATTACAGAGGAAGAAAAAGATATTATATTTGTGAGTCATGTTTAGAATGATATGTTATTGTGAAGTAGTTAAGTGCATTGTGATTTCTCCATTAAAAGAGGACTGAAATTTTCAAGAGGAATTGCAACATTGTAGAGAAGATATTTCAATATTATATCCTAGAATAATATGATTTTACAACGTATCATTCCTAAAATATATATCCTAGAATGTCTTTCAATTCATTAAACTTGAAATGCTATTGTCAACATTATCATTAACACCATAAATATACACTGGCTAGTATCAAACTCCTAAATTATATATACCCAAATTTATTAAGAGATTCCAACCACCACAATTATTAGTTATAAACAATCCCTTATCTCTCTCAAGACTCAACACATAAATTCCCCTTTACGAAATTGTGATTATGGCTAAACCCATACGAATCATGCCTTTATAATAAATTTACTCATTGTTTTTTCCTCCCAAATGATATTGGTTTAAGCAAGACATTTGAATACTATGAATGAGGTTCAATCTGCATCACCAATGGATGTGGAAAAATTTGGGATCAGTTATGAGCCCATATGCAACGCTCATGGTAATCTCAAAGATTATGTCATTAAGAGAGATTAATATAGTGCAAACTCCATGGAAGATGAAGTTCAACCCGATTATACAGGTCTTGGAAAAAGTCAAGGACATGGCCATAATTTCGAGATTCATAATAGTCTACAAGAAAATTTCATTAAGGCCAATCATGATTGTGAATTTACTATGGAAGATGAAGTTCAACTCGATTATACTAGTCCCGGCAAAAGCCTAGGACATGGCCAAAAATTCAATGTTCATAGTAATCTGTAACAAAATGTCATTAAGTCTGATCATGGTGGTGCAATTACCATGGAAGATGAAACTCAACTCGACTATTGCAATCCTGATAAAATCCCGGGACCCACAAATTTGAGGTTCATAGTAGTCTACAAGAATATGTAACTAAGTAAGATCATGATTGTGAAATTACTATGGAAGATAATGTTCAAGCAGATTATACTGGTCCTCAAAAAACTGTTGGACAAGGCCATAAATTAGAGATTCATAGTAGTCTAAAAGACAATGCCATTAAACTAAATAGCAACGGAGAAAATACTATTGAAGATAGGGATCCACCTGATGGTACTAATCCAGGTCAAAGCCCGCGAGCTGGCCACGTATTTGCAAGCGATATCAATTCCAAATATACTATGCATATTATTTATTTACTAGCTTAGTTCCAGTGCCATACACGAGATTGTATAATGTTTTACATTCTATAAAAAATGTTTTTTGATTTTCATAGTTGTGAAAGATATAAAATTATTTTTACGTTATGATGGTATAACAATTTCTTAATGTAAGTTAATAGATATTGTTGGTTTAAACACGTTAACAAAGTATAAAATACGTGTTTTGATCAGCTATTGTCTTTTGTCTCTAAGGTTCATTAAGCCTTAGATGCGCTTCACTAGTATTGAATTGCGCTTTCGATACTTGAGATGCGCTTGACCAATGTAGAGCACTTAGTAATGAATTTACTAATGTCCTTTGAGTGCGGAAGTGGTCAGACGACAATAAAGCGCGCTTTAAGTTGTTAAAGCGCACCTATATTTGCACACACAAGAATTTCCAAAGGTGAGAACCCTAAGCCACTAGCTGACTCGGGATAAAACTCACCACTACACTTGTATTGATTAAGAAGTGATTACAATCTCTTGCTTCAACACGAGAAGCTCACTCGTAAGCACTCTCTCTACAATACTCTCAATTCAGCTCTGGAGAACAAAGGCACTCTCAACACTCTCTGATTACAAACGAATTATATCTCAAGCTCTCTCTAGCTTCCTATATCCTCAACGTTTGCAACACTTAAAATGAATGAAATAGTACTCTATTTATACACAAGTCCTAAGCTAACCCTATAGCTTAACCGTGTAACAAACTGAGACTATATAAAATGCCACCTCATCAATCCGTGTGCCTTGATCACTTCACCAGAATTAATCAACGGCTTGGAGTGATTTGGTTTTGTTCTCCATGTGTTGATCCACGCCACATAAGCAATCCGTGTGCTTTTAGCTCTAACAAACTCTTGCCACGCTGGCGATCCCTGGAGTAGCGTCCCAAAGAGTGTGAAGTTCTTCTCGCACCTTCCTGTGCACGCAACTTGCACTCTCCCGCCTTACCAGCCTTCGAAGCGTCTAGATTTGTTCTCCTGTGCTCTGGCACACCCTAAGCTTCAGTGGAACTTCGTGATCAACTTTCTTCAACTACATTTAAGCGCATCCCTATGCCCTCGAAGCTCGATCATTCTTACTTCTTGGTCTTGAATGAATTTATTAAACACCGTTTGCGAAACTTACTTTCTCCGCTTGGTGTTAAGCGCGACTGTGACCAGTCAAGCGCATCTCTAAGTGTCTTAAGCGCATCCTTACAAATATGGCAATGACCTGGAAGGCTTAAAAACACTAAGAGATTAAACATATTAGTTTGTTATCATCAAAACACAGAGAAATACATTGAGCTTTAATATTCCTATCAAAGCTCAACTAACAATTTCCCCCTTTTTGATGATGACAAACTATATAACAGGTAAGCTCATGAATACTTTCTTAAGTGACCAAAATGAAATCAATAATATCAATTTAATCAAGTATTCAGATTCGGAATTGAATCAAAGTAACTTACCAAGGTACTTAACCATACCAGTTTTCAATTCCCCCTGAATTCAAGCACGATCTCATACTTCCCCCTTAATCAAAGAGAAATTACCTGTGTTTTTCCCCCTTTTGACATCATCGAAAAATTCAAAGCAAAGTCATACGGTAAGAAAGATAGTAGAGTGCGCTTGCTAGCTAAGACGTCAACAAATCTTAAGAAAGAAAAGTGAGCAACTCAAGTAAAGACAAGTCAAGTTAGTAAGGCTCTCAGAGATATAAAAATCAGAAGCATACTATATTGTCATTTCAAGTACAAACTGCACAAAAGAAGTTGGAGTCCTAGCGAGCTAATTCAAAAAATCACAAAAACATAGCAGAGAAAAAAAAAAAGAGAATCAGCAAATGCGCTTAGAAGCGCAACCATCACAACGACTCATGGGCTACCACCCCGTTCTTCATTGAACTTCTCCTGAACAAGCTTTAGTATTGACGACATTATCTCTACCATTTCTCCAAGACGCTTCTCTACCCGTTCCTGATGCGCTTCCATAGAAGCGACTATAGCAGATATGTCACTGGAACTGGAGGAGACCCGAGCTCGAGGACTCAACTCAGAGCGCGAGCTGGAGGGAAGTTTCTCCTCATTCTTGGGTAGAAGGAGTGCAACAATAGCGTCAGTTGTAAGGAAAGTAGAGCAAGCATAATCAGGAAGAGAGTTATCATACAATCCATCTGCGCGGAGCATCTTGCAGATTAGGTGAGGGAATGGTAGAGGGCCTGAAGTTGCAGCGCGGCATAGCACCAGGTGGCTCATCATGAGCTGAGCTGTATTGACTACCTGATTGGAGATTACGGCAGCCATGATGCAGCAGTCAGCTATGGTCACCTTATCACGGTCATAGTCCCTTGGCGTGATATTGGTGATGATGAAATGATGAAGAAGGCGCTTAGAGGGTCGAAGAAGGTCAACTGAAAGCGTACCTTTTGGAACATTCTGACCAAACACTACCTTCTTCAGTGCAGACGCCCCTGCCGGCCAATTCTTCTTGTATAGCCTGCCAAAACCACTGGATTGCTCCGTTAGCCCAATCGCTTTAGCCAAATCCTTTACCCTGAAACTTTCCTTTGTATTTCCTCTCCAGGTAAACGTGACTGAGCTGTACTCTGGATTCGGTGGTGGATACTCCAACGCTGCATAAAATTGGTATACCATAGAGTTGTTGCAGCGCGCTGGTTCAGTTTCCAGCGTGTCCCAGCCCTGAAAGCTTAGCCAAGTGGCAAAGCGGGCAACGTGGGACGAGTCTTGGAGACCCGTGAGTAGATCCTGAGTGACGATTTCTGGGAAGAGGAGGGAGCGTTTCTGTACACCTTGAGGGACAGAAGGGAAGTCAGATAAAGTTGATACCTTGGTGCGCTTTGAACGAGTAGAAGTGCCGACTGGCTTAGTAGTAGGCGGTGGGGAGTCATGTTCCGAGCCATCAGACGACTCGTGCTCAGAGATTGGAGGAGGAGGAGCAGCAGCCTTGCGCTTTTTACCTTTGCGACGAAGCGCGTCACTCAGCCTATCAGGCTTCTGGGATGGAAGCGGCAGAGGAGTTGGTGCGCTTGAACTGGGCAGAGGCTGGATATCCTCATCTGCGTCTGAATCTGAAGGAATTGACGCTAGGAACTTGAAGTGCTCGTCTTGTGGAGAGAGAAGCGCATGCCCTGGAGATCTTGTTTTTGACCCCGGGCGAGAGGGTGTATCAACTGAAAGAACCCCTTTACCTTTAGCTGGGGTTGTGTGTGAGGTCTCTGCCTGAATGCGGCCAAGCTCTTGAACTGGATCGTAGCCAGCGAGCTCTAGGTCTTGGGCCAACAAGTCCAAATCAACTGGAGGCATATGGGCGAATTTAGGCTTAGAAGGTGTTTTGGAAAGGCTTTTTGAGGAGGGAGAGGGTGCAGTAGTAAGGTCAATATGAGAAGATGGACCTTTTGGAGATTTAGGAACAGGGGTGGTTGTAGGAGGTGGTTGTTTAGGGGAGGCCGTTTTAGTGGGAGATGTTACCTCATGGGACACCTGCTTGGAAGGAGGCGGTGAAGAAGATGTAGCTTGGACAAGTGATTGAAACTTCGCACGAGTTTCTGGGTCAAGCTCGGTGAGGGCGCTCAGAATTTTGTCCATGGTAGCAAGTAGAAAATAAATTGGAGAAGGGAGAGTAGAAGAGGAGAGTAAGTGTAAAGGAGTAAAGATGGGAAGGTAGAATTGTAGGGCAAATACCTCGTATTTAGCTCTTTACATCAACTCGGAACCGCTTCAACGAACCAATCACAAAATAGAGCCGTTACCACCAACGGTCCAATAAAATCGCGGCGCAGATCTCAAACGGCTAGATTTCCGACCGTTGCACTGTAAATAGCCGTTACATCACACATGAGCGGCGCGCTTTAATTACGAGAAAAGCCTTGCTTAATTGTTAAGCAAACCCAACCACGAAGGAAACCACCCTGATGCGCTACAAAGCGCAATGTACTGACTGTCCCAAATGCGCTGAACACTGAAGCGCATGCCTAAACATCACTGATAGCAAGAACTGAAGAAGCACAACACTGATTGAGATGATTAGTCACGAGAGTGTGATGTCCAGTTCAATTTTTTTCAAACCACAATGTAAAGCAATTAATGAATGGAAGATGCACATTTCATATAGGGGACATTAGAGCATTCAATCACTCAAGTTGATGTGGACGTATGTGCATATACATGTAGTATGGTAATTGAGGCTTTATGTCACCAAATGAATACTTCTCTTGTGTAGAGCTCAATAAGGACGAGAGAAGCGTTACATCTAGTCAGGCTAGGGACACCGATGCAATGGATCATTTCTTAGGCATATAATATGGGTAGAAGACGATCACCATTGTCAAGTTTTGGCAAATAAGAGCATGCATGGACTAAGATTATATCAAATCGAGCCAAACAAGTCAGACAAGTTCAATACTTATTCAGTTCAAGAGTCAATCAAAAGCATGCAGACTCAAAGCTATCAAGCGCAAGCGACCATAGTTCGTACCTTGATACTAAGCTCGCTAGTTCTAGTCAAATAGAGAAATACTTACAGGGCCATTGCCTCGAAGCTAATGGAGCTGAATGAGACCAAGCTGAACCCTGAGGTTTAAGAATACCTGACGATTAAGCGCCTTAGTGAAGATATCTGCCAATTGCCCTTCTGAAGATACGTGAATAAGCTCAATATTCTTGCGCTCCACATGGTCTCTCAGAAAATGATGTCTTACGTCGATGTGCTTCGTTCTTGTATGATGGACAGGATTCTTCGAAACACATATAGCGCTAGTATTATCACAAAATATAGATATAGTGTCAAGAGTAATACCATAGTCAACGAGCTGTTGCTTTATCCACAACACTTGTGCGCAACATTGCGCTGCCGCTATGTATTCAGCCTCAGTCGTTGAAAGCGCTATACAGTTTTGTTTCTTGGATCCCCAGGAGACTAAGCAGGGACCAAGGAACTGTGCCATGCCACTAGTGCTCTTTCTATCAGCCAAATAACCTGCATAATCTGCATCTGTATAGCCAACAAGAGAAAGACCGCCCCCTTTGGAGTACCAAAGGCAAAGATCGTCAGACCCTTTTAAATACCTGAAGATGCGCTTTACATGAGCAAGGTGAGAAGCGCGAGGGTCTGACTGGGATCGATCGCATACACTAACAGCAAAAACAATATCGGGACGTGAAGCAGTCAAATACATTAGAGAACCTATCATACCTCGATACAAGGTTTCATCTACCTTCTCAGCCATAAGATCTGTGTCCAGTTTTGTAGTAGTGGAGAGAGGAGTAGGGCAAGGTTTAGAGTTTTCCATTTGATACTTCTTAAGCAACTCTTTGATGTATTTCTGCTGGTGAATCTCAATGCCTTCATCCATTTGGTTGACTTGAAGCCCTAGAAAGTACTTAAGCTCACCAATCATGCTCATGCTGAACTTGAGGCTCATGGTGTTCTTAAAGTCGTCTACTAGCTGCAAGTTAGTAGAACCAAATATAATATCATCAACATAAATTTGAACAATGAGAATATCACCTTTCACTTCCCTTATGAAGAGGGTTTTGTCCACCAAACCTCTCTTGTAGTCATTTGCCAACAAGTACTTAGATAGACAGTCATACCAAGCGCGAGGGGCTTGTTTTAGTCCATATAGCGCTTTGTCAAGAAAGTACACGTGGTCTGGATAAGCTGGATCTTCAAATCCTGGTGGTTGCTTGACATAGACCTCCTCATTAAGCTTACCATTGAGAAAGGCTGTCTTCACATCCATTTGAAATAGCTTGAATCCTTTGTGCGCTGCGTAGGCTATCAACAGTCGAATTGCCTCTAGACGAGCTACTGGTGCGTACGTTTCATCGTAGTCAATGCCCTCTTGTTGATTGTAACCTTGTGCAACAAGACGCGCTTTGTTTCGTACCACCGCTCCACTATCATCCAGCTTGTTTCTGTATACCCAGCGCGTTCCAATTATGCTTCTATCACCTGGCCGGGGTACTAGACGCCAAACTTGGTTGCGCTTGAACTCCTCCAACTCTTCTTGCATGGCTATTATCCAATCTGGATCTTGAAGCGCAACTTGTATGGACTTGGGTTCCTGTAAAGAAACAAAAGCACTACAAGCAAGCATGTTATGAACGTTAGAGCGAGTCTGGGTACCTTTTTCATACTGAGATATAATCGCAGAAACTGGATGAGAGTTCATCTGTAGATAATCGCGCACGGTGACCTCTGTATAGTCTGGTAGCTTCATCGTTGTGGTTTTGGACAAGCTTTCACTACCACCAGAAAGGCCACTGGGTCTCGCTTGAGAACTTCCAGGTTGCGCTTCACCAGTACTAGTTCCCGCTTGAGAGCTAGAAGTGGTAGAAGAAGTAACAGAGGGAGTTACCTGACCTGGAGAAAGAGGTGAAGAGGGAGCAAGAACATTAATGGATGGTCCACTTTCATGATCTTCATTCTGAGTGTTGTTCTCTTGAGTTGCTTCTTCTCTGGAAATGCAAGCTTCTGTGACCAAAGGCAGAGAAGCGCATCTTCCACTATCATCGTCGTCACTTTCCATACCTGAAGAAGGGACAGAAGGTTGCGCTTGAGGATTGGGAAGAGAAGCTGGAAGTGGATCATGACTGGAGAATGGATCATCGTTGAATTCTGGAACACTTTCAAGCTCTCCTTCGTTGAATTTCACGTGGATGCTATCTTCTTCCATCTGAGTTCTCAGATTGAGTACTCTATATCCTTGACTTGTAGGAGCATATCCAAGGAAGATAGCCTCGTCATTCTTAGCATCGAATTTACCCAAAAGATCTCTCCCATTGTTATGGACGTAACACTTGCAACCAAACACCCTTAGGTGAGAGATATTTGGTGTACGCCCTTTAAGCAGTTCATAGGGAGTTTTCTCAAGAATAGGCCTTAAGAAGGCACGGTTAGTTATATAACATGCAGTGCTCACAGCTTGAGCCCAATAGTGTGAAGCGACACCACTAGAGAGTAGCATTGTGCGTGCCATCTCTTGAAGTGTCCTATTCTTGCGCTCAACCACACCATTTTGCTCAGGGGTTCTAGGGGTGGAGAAATTATGATCAATACCCCTATCCTCACAAAATGATAGGAACTCACCATTTTTGAATTCAGTTCCATTGTCAGAACGAATTGAACAAATGGGGAGCCCTAGCTTCTTTTCCAGTAAAAGCGCAAGAGCTTGAAACTTTGCAAAGGTTTCGCTCTTGTGCTTCAAGAAAAGAGTCCACTATTACAAAAATATAGCGATTACCTCCCTTACTCTGCGTTCGTAGTGGTCCACATAAGTCCATGTGGAGAAGCTCAAGGGGAGCTTTAGTCTGCACTACCTTGATAGAGGGAAAGGAGCTACGAGTCGCTTTAACCTTTGAGCAGTCTGAGCATGAAGTCATGGATTCTACCTTGATGCGAGGAAGACCACGAACAAGATCTTTGGACTGAAGCTTGTTGAGTAGATGTAGACTTGCGTGTCCCATTCTCTTGTGCCAAAGATTTGTTGTCTCAGCGAGTGTAGCTAGACAAAGGTTGCGCTTAGGAGAGAAGGAGTGGTCGAAGAGGTAGGTGTTATCTATGCGCTTGCCCTTGAGAAGCACCTCTTGTTCAGGGTTGACCACTGCACACTCAGTTGTGCTAAACCATACCTTATTACCTCCTTGGTCGCATAGTTGTGCTACACTCAGTAGATTGAACCGGAGGTTCTCTACTAAGTTTACATCTCCTATCTGAATAGCGTTGTTGAGATGCGCTCGTCCTTTAGCAATGATCTTACCTTGCTTTTTGTCACCGAAGGAGACGTTGCCTCCTTCCTTAGCTTGGAATGAACGTAGTAACTGTGGATCACCCGTCATATGGCACGAGCAACCGCTGTCGATATACCACCTACATTTCATCCCAACCTGCAATAATAGAGATCAAGCTTTGATCTCCCATCGAAGCTTGCGCTTCGTGGGAACATTAGACATAGCTATTTCTGAGCTAGTCTTTTGGACTGGCTCATAATAGCTAGGATCGTTCAGATCTAACACAATGTGAGGTCGCGCTGGACGAAGCGCACCTCTGTGTCCTGAAGCGCAACCGTGCTCAACTGAGGACTGTTGAATACGTGTACGCTTGCCTTTATTTTTAGCCATTGGCTTATAAGGCTTACTCTTAAGAACCTTCGATTCTCTGCACTCACGCTTGTCATGTCCATTTTGACCACAAAAGGTACAGTAATGGTTACCTCTTACATAACCATACTTGCCCTTTCCCGGTCTAAATGGTTCTTTCTTTTGCAAGACGGGAGGCTTTGTTGGGGTAAGCGCTTGTTTCTTATACAGATGATGCGCTTTTCCCCCACGAAACCACTCTTTGGTTTCTGAAGGTTGTTCCTCAAGTACCTTAATCCTGCTCTTTAAATGAGAGTTTTCACTCTTGTAAGCAGTAAGGTCTTGTTCAAGTGATTTGATCTTAGAAGATATTTCACTTGCTTGAGGAGGAATGGAGGAGGAGGAAGATTCCTGGGGGTCATAACCCAATCCAGGTCTAGCTTTAACGAAACCTGTTTGAGAAACAGATTTTGTTTCAACTAACTTTGTAAGAACATCAAGCTTTGATATGATCTGATCAAGCTTAACGTCTTTGGTTGAGACAGAGTTACCTTCTAACCCTTTACCATGACAAAGTTCACAAGATTTAGAAGGGAGTGTGTTTTTGTCATGTAAATGTTTAGAAAGCTCAACCAGTTCTTCCTTAGCATTATCTAGTTCAACATGCCGTGCTCTAGCATCAGTTACTAGAGACTTATGTTGAACCATAAGCTCTTTTAGAAGATGGACAAGATTGCGCTTGGGAAGAATATCAAGGTTCAGGTCATTTACCTTAATCTCAGATCCAGAGTCTGAGTCAGATGCGGCGCCAGCCATTAAGCACATATCAGGTTGCGCTCCATCGTCTGAATCATCATCAGATTCTCCCCAAAGTGTGACGAAGGCTTGCTTGGGGGGCTGTTTTGAGCTGGATCCTGGATTCACCTTAGGATGAGGGCACGCTTTGGCGAGGTGACCTTTCTCATTGCAGTTGAAACAGGTGAAGTCCCTGAGGTCGTGCTGCTTATATGTAGAGTCGCGCTTTTGTTTGTTGAAAAACTTTTTCACAACTTTGGTCATCATAGCAACGTCCCTATCATCGTCGTCTTCTCCTTCTTCATCATTTTCTAGTTTTTGAAGAACACGAGACAACTTGAGCGCCATCCCTCTGTTCTCTCGTTCTGATTGCTTTTCCTCGTTGTTCTTGATTTCCTGCACTTTAAATTTACCTGCAAGCACAGAGATAGGCAAATTCCTAGTTTCCTTGGACTGAAGAAGGATTTGCTTGAGGGTTGTATACTTTGAGTTCACTCCATGAATGAACGCCATAGAATACTCCCAAGCTTTCTTCTCCATTCCAGCAGAAAGCATCTTGTCATACAAGATTTGGCACCGGGAATGATAATCAGAGACGAGCTCAGTTTCCCCCATTCGAATGGAACAAAACTCGCGATTAAGCTCAAAGATACGGTTGTCCTTCATATCATCACTGCCAGAGTGCATGTTTATGATAGCCTTCCACATATCTTGAGCAGTGGGAAGGGACATTACCTTGTCTATATCTTTTCGTGAAAGAGCATTAAGAATGAGCTGTCGCGCTTTAGCATTCTTCTCCATAAGCTGGTACTCTTTTGCTTCCCATTTCGAGTCATCCGCTTCGGAGATTTTCTCATCACCTTTTTCGATAATCTTCCAGCACTGGTAGTCGGTCTGCTGGATGTAATTCCTCGTCATAGTGAGCCACCATTCAAGTTCGCCTTCGACAAGGACATGGGGCTTGGCGAGAGAAATACCGAGGTTGAAGCTGGCCATCGTTCTAGACTTGAGAACCCTTTTTTGAACCTGCAAAAGGATTAGTGCAAATAGCTAACCTGGCTCTGATACCAATTGTTGGTTTAAACACGTTAACAAAGTATAAAATACGTGTTTTGATCAGCTATTGTCTTTTGTCTCTAAGGTTCATTAAGCCTTAGATGCGCTTCACTAGTATTGAATTGCGCTTTCGATACTTGAGATGCGCTTGACCAATGTAGAGCACTTAGTAATGAATTTACTAATGTCCTTTGAGTGCGGAAGTGGTCAGACGACAATAAAGCGCGCTTTAAGTTGTTAAAGCGCACCTATATTTGCACACACAAGAATTTCCAAAGGTGAGAACCCTAAGCCACTAGCTGACTCGGGATAAAACTCACCACTACACTTGTATTGATTAAGAAGTGATTACAATCTCTTGCTTCAACACGAGAAGCTCACTCGTAAGCACTCTCTCTACAATACTCTCAATTCAGCTCTGGAGAACAAAGGCACTCTCAACACTCTCTGATTACAAACGAATTATATCTCAAGCTCTCTCTAGCTTCCTATATCCTCAACGTTTGCAACACTTAAAATGAATGAAATAGTACTCTATTTATACACAAGTCCTAAGCTAACCCTATAGCTTAACCGTGTAACAAACTGAGACTATATAAAATGCCACCTCATCAATCCGTGTGCCTTGATCACTTCACCAGAATTAATCAACGGATTGGAGTGATTTGGTTTTGTTCTCCATGTGTTGATCCACGCCACATAAGCAATCCGTGTGCTTTTAGCTCTAACAAACTCTTGCCACGCTGGCGATCCCTGGAGTAGCGTCCCAAAGAGTGTGAAGTTCTTCTCGCACCTTCCTGTGCACGCAACTTGCACTCTCCCGCCTTACCAGCCTTCGAAGCGTCTAGATTTGTTCTCCTGTGCTCTGGCACACCCTAAGCTTCAGTGGAACTTCGTGATCAACTTTCTTCAACTACATTCAAGCGCATCCCTATGCCCTCGAAGCTCGATCACTCTTACTTCTTGGTCTTGAATGAATTTATTGAACACCGTTTGCGAAACTTACTTTCTCCGCTTGGTGTTAAGCGCGACTGTGACCAGTCAAGCGCATCTCTAAGTGTCTTAAGCGCATCCTTACAAATATGGCAATGACCTGGAAGGCTTAAAAACACTAAGAGATTAAACATATTAGTTTGTTATCATCAAAACACAGAGAAATACATTGAGCTTTAATATTCCTATCAAAGCTCAACTAACAGATATACATATATGAAATATCATATAATAATAGAAATGAATGAATACCTACATATCTTCTTGTTGGACTCTGAGACAAAGCAATATCTGAACACAATAGATTAATAACTACAACCTTAAGCAAAAACAACATCATATGGACTTGGAAAATAAAAAAATCTCACTCTTGAGTCTAGAAGAACACTTTTCAGGTTTGAAACACTCAAATCACCACTCACAATAGAATTGAAAATATCAACTACCATGCTCTCACCTTTAGACAACTTTGTCACTCGCATAGTCAACAAACTACACTTTTCTCCACTCTTTGACTATAACTGGAGTTTCGGCATTTGGGTTTTAGAAGAATGCTCTCTGGAATGTGAATGGCCTTAGAGTCAATTTTCTTACGTGGTTTATGAGGTTGATAAAGTTATATATATTCATACATAATAAATTTTGAGTGAGTTGCTAGGTTACGCATTCGAGATCAATTAGTAACAAAAAGAAGAAGCGTATAATAACATGTAAGGTCAAATTTTGGTAAAGGTTGTATTTGTATATTTTCAGTATAACTATGAGGTATTGTGTGTTGCTCCACAATTCAGTGGTTCTTGTGTGGTCCGATTTAATGGTTTGCATTGAACGCCTACTAGGGTAGCCTAGAGGTAGTGGTTTAACTTCAACAACTAGTTATACTAGAAAACAAACATTACAAGTCCCAGATTCGAATTCGGAGACCAACTACATGCCCTATTGTTTTTTGGTATGGATGATTTCTAGGAGAAGGAAATCCGTCTAAGCCAGTTAAAATAGAGTTGGTGGTTGAGCTACTTTCTTTGTTTACAACAACGTCACTCTTACTTTATGTTATTAATACTTCTTTGTTATTTTGGTGTTCAAGGAATAACTAATTAATACTTGTACTAACATAGTGAAATCAATTCTTTTTGAGATAATTAATGCAATATGAATCCATTGAAGAGGAAGAAAAAGATCTTGTGTTTGAGCTGATTGATCCTTGTACTAACATAGTGGATTCAAGACCTTGTGAGATAATTAATGGAATATACATCTATTGAAGAAGAAGCAAAAAATATTGTGTTTGTGAATCATGTTCGATATGTTATTGTGAAATAGTTAAGTGTATTGTGATTTCTCCATTAAAAGAGGACTGAAATTTTCCATAGGAATTATAACCAATAAGAAGATACTGCCAGATTACATCTTAGAATAAGTTGATTTTACAAGATATCATTCCTAACATATATCCTAGAATATCTTTCAATTCTATGAATTTGAAATGCTATTATCAACCTTATTATTAACACCCATAAATATAAAATGGCTGGTAACAAAGTCCAAAACTCTATATCTACCCAACTTTATTAAATGATTCAAAACCAACGCAATTATTAGTTATAAGCAATCTCTCCTCTCTCTCAAGTCTCAACATATATTTCCCCTTTTCTAAATCATGAATATGTCTAAAACCTATACAAATCATGCCTTCGCAATAATTTTATTCATTGTGTTTTATCAACCAAATGCTATTGCCTCAAGCAAGAAATTTGAATACTATGAATGAGGTTCAATCTGCATCACGAATGGATGAGGAAAATTTTGGGATTATTCATCCATATTCAATACTCATAGTAATCGCAAAGAATATGTCATTAAGAAAGATTATTATTGTAAAAATTTCATGGAAGATTAAGTTGAACCTGATTATACCGGTCCTTGAAAAAGTCTTGGACATGGACACAATTTCGAGATTCATAATAGTCTACAAGAAAATATCATTAAGTCAGATCATGATGGTGAAATTACTGTGGAAGATGAAGGTCAACCCGATTATACTGGTCTCGGAAAAAGCCCGGGACATGGACACAAATTCGAGGTTCGTAGTAGTCTTCAAGAAAATGTCATTGAGCTTGATCATGATGGTGAAATTACTATGGAAGATGAAGCTCAACCCGATTATAGCAATCCTGGCAAATGACCGGGACATGGACATAAATTTGAGGTTCATAGTAGTCTAGAAAAAAATGTCATTAAGCGAGATCAAGATGGTGAAAGTACTATGGAAGATGATGTTCAACCCGATCATGCCGGTCCTCACAAAAGCCCTGGACATCGCCACAAATTTGAGACATAACAAAAAAAATGTCCCCGACAAAAATAATCAAAGGAAGAAAAATTACCTAGAAACACTAATAGAGATAACAACTAATATTAAAAATTGGTCCCTGACAATGGCGTCAAATTTTTTTATGTAGCTAAAACCTACCCGTAAGTGTATGGGGTAAGTTGTAGGAAGCAATTGTCGAACCCACATAGAGCAGTGTAATATTAATTGAAATAAATACTATTGTTCTTGGATGCAAAATATGGATATGGGAGAAATCTAACAAATCTACCAAATTGAACAAACAAAGAGAGATAGAAGATACAGGATAAATGTGTCTAAGGTTAAGGATCACCGAGATAATGCTTCAATAGATTAAATCAAAGTCTGCCTAATTCAAGTCTAATTATTGAAGGTAAGTCATCTAAGTTAATTGACTAACTCCTTTCACAAGATAGTAAATGTGTCTAAACTAGACAAGAAATTGTTGTCGTACAGGGCTAATCTCAATCAAACACATTAGGCACTTAGAGTCTAGATATAAACTGAAATAACATCCGCTTTCGCACTCCGCTAAATCAACCTAAACATAGAATATCTATGATGACTTAGACTTAGTATCCTCAAGAGTAATTAAGTTGTTCTCTCACAAATAACACTCAGGTTCAATTCCTAGAATTCCTATAGAAACTATCACATTTTAGTCTCAAATCTCTACCCAAATACCTATTATCGTTATCACCTTTCAGTCTCAAACTCTAATGGGATCCAATCAACTGGAGATAAAATGGGCATAAAGATTCTAGGAACAAATCAACAATTTTCAATTCAGGAAAAAGATTAATTATATCTAAATTCGCATTGTTTGTATCACCATAACCTTAAACTAGGAATTTAGCCAAGCATGATCAAAGACATAATAAAATAATTTAAACTAGCCAACAATATATATGGACTATGTAATAACACCGATAGACAAGAAAATCCAATCTCAATATAAAATGATTATCCAAGTCGATAAATGCTAGAAATATTATATCAAGTCTTCGAATCAAACTAACTTCAAAACTCCCACATTAAATTCAATCCCATAAGCCAAACAAAAACGAATGTGTGTCTCCCAACTCCCGAACCAGAACTCAAAGAAACTCCAAAACAATCAACGTAACTACCCTTTCCAAAAGTAACTTACCACCCCTCTAAATGCTAATTAATCCTATTAAAAACAAAGTTAATGCACACATTCTGCATAGATTCACAAGTGGAACATCCCAAATTTCTTCTTTCAAATCTATAAGACCAACCAATTTATGTATTAGTGTTGTTCATTCTCTCCGCACCAAGTTGCTCAAAAGCCTTGTATTAAATTTTCCAAAATACGTCAAATACATAAAAGCACGAGTGTAGACCCCGAATACCAAATAATGCAAAACTAACAATAAAAATATATAAAATATGAATGCAAATGACATAATATATTATGCACCTAAAATATGTACAAAATGGACATTATCAACAGGTCCTCACAAAAGCCTTGGACATGGACACAAATTTGAGGTTTATAGTAGTCTAAAAGACAATGTCATTAATCCAAATAACAACGATGAAAATAGTATTGAAGATAGAAATCAACCTAATGGTACTTATCCTGGTCAAAGCCCGGGAGCTGGCCACATATTTGCAAATGATATCAATGCCAAATCTACTATGCAAGTTATTGATGTACTAGCTTAGTTTCAGTTCCATACACGAGATTCTGTAATGTTTAACATTCAATAAAAATATATTATGATTTTGATATTGGTCAAGGATAAAAAGTTTTTTTAGATATTAATGGTATATTAATTTCTTAACATAAGTTAAGCGATATACATATATGAAATATTATATAACAATAAAAATGAATGAATAGCTACATATCTTCATGTTGGACTCTAAGATAAAACATTATCTGGACACAATGGATTAATAACTATAACTTTAAGCTAAACGATACCATCTGGACTGTGCAAATAAAAAATATCACTCTTGGGGCTGGAATAAAACTCTTTAGGTCCAAAACACTCTCATCACCACCCACAAGAGAACTCAACTACCACGCTCACACCTTTAGACAACTTTGTCACTCACATAGTCTACGAACTACTCTTTGTTGCACCCTTTGACTGCATCTGGAGTTTCGACGTTTGAGATTTCAGAAGGTTGGTCTATGGCATATGAAGGGCCTTAGAGTCAATTTTCCTAAATGGTTTATGAGGGTTCATAAAGTTATATATATTAATAAATAATACATTTTGAGTGAGTTGCTAAGTTACGCATTCGAGATCAATTAGTACGAAGAAGAAGAAGAGTATAATAACATGTCATGTCAAGCTTTGGATAAAGGTCTTATTGGTATGTTTTAATTATAACTATGAGGTATTGTGTGTTGTTCCATAATGCAGTGGTTCTTGTGTGGTCCGATTTGGAGATCTAAAATTAGTTTTTAACCCCATCATTAATACAAGTCTGCATGGGAAGCCTACTAGGATAGCCTAGAGGTAGAGGTTTAACTTTAACAACTAGTTTTACTAAAAAACAGATATTACAAGTCCTAGATTCGAATTGGAGCCCAACAACAGGCCCTATTGTTTTGTAATGTGGTTGATTTCTAGCGGAAGGAAACCCGTCTAAGCCAATTAGAAAACAGTTTGTTGTTGAGGGACGTCCATTATCAACAACAACATCACTATTACTGTATGTTATTAATACTTCTTGTGATTTAGTTGATAAAGGAATAGCTAATTAATCCTTGATTAATTCCAGACATTGTGAGATAATAGATGCAATATGCATCCATTGAAGAGGAAGAAAAAGCCCTTGTGTTTGAGCTAATTAATCCTTGTACTAACATAGTGCATTCAAGACCTTGTGAGATAGTTAATTGAATATGCATATATTAAAGAGGAAGGAAAAAGTATTGTATTTGAGAATCATGTTTAGAGTGGTATGTTTTTGAGAAATAGTTGAGTGTATTTTGTTTTCTCCATTAAAAGAGGACTAAAAGTTTCCAGAGATATTATAACCAAGTAGAGAAGACACTGCAAGATTATATCCTATAATAAGATGATTTTACAATATATAATTCCTAAAATATATCCGAGAATATCTTTCAATTCTATGAATTTGAAATGTTAAAGAAATGTACAATGACTGGTACCAAACTCCTTAACTTTATATATACCCAACTTTATTAAACGATTCCAAAACCACCATAATCTTTAGTTATAAACGATCTCTCTCTCTCTCAAGTCTCAAAACATAAATTCCCCTGTTCTAAATGATGATTATGGCTAAAACGCATACAAATCATGCCTTCGTAATAATTTTATTCATTGATTTTACCAGCCAAATGCTATTGGCTCTAAGCAAGGCATTTTAATACTATGAATGAGGTTCAGTATGCATCACCAATGGATGAGGAAAAATTTGGGATTAGTTATGAACCCATATTCAACACTCATAGTAATCTCAAAGAATATGACTTTAAGAGATATTATTATAGTGAAATTCCATCGAAGATGAAGTTCAACCCGACTGTAGTAGTCTTGGAAAAACTCTAGGACATGGCCACAATTTAGAGATTCATAATAGTCTACAAGAGAAAGTCATTAAGTTAGATCATGTTGTTGAAGTGACTATGGATATTGAAGGTCAACTCGATTATACCGTTCTTGGCAAAAGCCCGGGACATGGAAAAACTCTAGGACATGGCCACACATTAGAGGTTCGTCGTAGTCTACAAGAAAATGTCATTAAGCCTAATCATGATGGAAAAATTACTATGGAAGATGAATTTAACCCGATTATAGCATTCCCGGTAAAAGACCGAGACATGGCCACATATTTGAGGTTTGTAGTAGTCTACAAGAAAATGTCATTATGAAATTACTATGGAAGATGATGATCAACCCAATTATATTGGTCCTCATAAAAAGCCCCAGACATGGCCACAAATTCGAGACTCGACAAAAAATAATTTGTCCCTGAAAATAATAATCAAACAAAAAAAATCAAATCAAGAAACACCAATAGAGATAACAACTAATATTAACAATTGGTCCCCAGCAACGGCACCAAAAACATGATGTGGCAAAAACATACCCGCAAGTGTACATGGTCCGTTGGTAGTAATCAAGTGTCGAACCCAGAGAGACCAGTGTAATAATTAATTGAAATAACTGCTAGTCTTGAAGACCGCAGAGTATGGATATGGGAGAAATCTAATAAACCTAGCAAATTGGACAAACAAAGACAATAGAAGATACATGATAAATGTGTGTAAGGTTAAGGATTACCGCTTCAATGCTTCAATAGATAAAATCAAACTACACCTGAATCTAGTCTAATTATTGAAGGTAACTCATCTAAGGTAATGCACTAACTCCTTTTCCAATTATAGTAAATGAGTCTAAACTAGACTAGAAATCGCTGTCGCGAAGCTAATCTTATTCGAACACATTATGCACTTAGAGTTTAGATATAAACTGAAATAACATACACTTTCGCGCTCCCGCTAAATCAACTTAAACCTACAAATATCTATGGCGACTTAGTATCCTAAAGAGTAATTAAGTTGTTCTCTCACAAATAGCACTTAGGTTCAATTCCTAGAGTTCTTATAGGAAATTTCACCTTTAAGTCTCAAATACCTACTTGATTTCTCATCATCGTTATCACCTTTCAGTCTCAAACTCTAATAGAATCCAATTATCCTTAGCTAAAACTGACATAAAGCTTCTAGGAACGAATCAATGATATTTCAATTCAGGGAAAAGATTAATCATATCTAAATTTTCATTGTGTGGATCCAAGCATGATCAAAGACATAATCAAATGATTTAAACTAGCCAACAATATATATGAACTATGCAATAACACCGAGAGGCAAGAAAATACAATCTCAATACAAAATGATAATCCAAGTTGATAAAGACTAGAATGATAATACCAAGTCTTTGAATAAAACTAACTTCATAACTCCCACATATAATTCAATCCCAAAAGACAAATAAAAACGGAAGTGTTTCTCCCAACTCACGAACAAGAACTCAAAGAAAGTTCAAAGAAACTCCAAAACAAGCAATGTACTCCACTTTCTAGAAGCAATGTACGACGCCTTTAAATGCTAACTAATTCCATTAAAACATAGTTAATGCACACATTATCGATATCTTCACAAGTGGACCAACCCAAATTCTTCCTTTCAAATCCATAAGGCCCATCAAGTCTTCTTCGTTCGCTCCACACCAAGTTGCTCAAAAGTCTTGTATTAATTTGTCCAAAATACCAGAATTACATAAAAGCATGAGTGTAGAACCCGAATACCAAGTAATGAAAAACTAACTATAAAGACATATAAATTATGAATGCAAATGACATAGCCTAATATGCATCTCGACTCCTAAAATATGCAATAAATGGACGTTATCAAATCCCGCAATCTTAAACATTGATTGTCCTCAAGCAAATACATCAGTGATGAGTCCACATAATATACAATAGTTGTCTCTATCCAAGTGACATATGAACGATAACCATGAAAGACCAAATAAATGAAAAAATTCCTTCCTAGCATGCTTCTCACTCAATGACAAGAATATTCTAGTTCCTCAACTCTAGATTTAAAGAACTTGTCACTCACACTTATGTGTTTATGCATGTGTTTCTCTTAAGATCAATTCTCAACTTTGAATGTTAAACTACCATAAGCATGCAACCAAGTCTAGATATCCATTTCTTGATACGATGCAAAACATAATCATGAGACATATAATAGGGTTGTAATGGGGCCAAGGTACTTTGATAAGGCATGGATAATTTTGGCCATGTGGTGCTAAATCCAGGGAGTATGAACTTCAGTAAAATCCAACACCAGCACAATTGATATTATAATAAACACAATAATCACAACCAAACCCAAGAAGTACCACGTTGCCTTTTGTTGCTTATTTTCTTCTTCTTATTTCTCACTGATTCACTTTTTAACTGATCCTTGGGTATCGGGTCTGTCAGTTTCATGGTCCATGAGTCTTTCACACCACGAAGATCGCATGCTCTTCCGACTATTGCGCTAGGTGTGCCACCACATTTATATTTCCTTTATTTTTTATGAAGAAGAGAAATTGATAGACAATGTGATAAACACTTTACATTTAAATATCATAGAACGCCCATCATTCACACAACTAGCCCAAGATTGTCCCACATCCACACAAAGCAAATAGAAGTTCAATCCCCCTGATAGGTAGGATACATATATGAGCTCATATTCTTTTGTGGAGATATAAAAGAAAATTCTTTAAGGCTCAAAGGGCAACAAGAGGAGGAAAACAATATGAGGATGGTCAAGGATAATACCGGCTCATTAAAATATTAATATCTTAATCAAATATAATTCATTAGTCCTAAATACAATCTCAAAGAGATATAGAAGCAAGTTCTATAGATAACAAGCAACGACAGATCTCACATGAACGGTATACGGATTTATGCAATTGTAGTCCATGAAAGGCCAAGAAACTCATTAGGATATTTATCTAGAGTAATCAAATTCCACATGCTCAGTTCAATGTAAAAAGCTTAATCAATCATATCATGCCCGTAATGCAATTGCAATAGTAACATCCAACACATATTAAGAAGACTCATAGTAGATGCATCATTACAATACCCACAAAGAGTTAAACAGGAGAATAATCCAACATCCAAATGCAAATATGCAATTCAATGCATGAGAGAATAGAAAAGAAAGAAATAAGGAAATAAAAAAAGAAATAAAAATATGCAAACTCACACTAAAAGGAAAACAAAGTCTACACATGAAGTTACCCCCCCCCCCCCCCCCCCCCCAAAAGCTTAAAATAAAGAGGAAAAGAATCTCATAAATGATTTTCAGACATTGAGGCATCAAATGAGTCTGTTCGAAACGGAGGTAGCTATGGTGGTGTGGTGCTTGGACGGTAGTCGCGTATGCAATGGTAGTTATGCGGCACCGAGGTAAGGGTGAGAAACGAGGCCAAGTTATTTATTCAAAGTTCTTTCAATTGCCATTATTTCCAACTAATAGTGAGTGAAACTTGATATACAAATCGACTGAGTCATATGCGAGTTTTACATTGACCATCCTCATGCAGCCGGAAACTCGGCCGAGTCTGAGGGCGTGCATCCCACTTCCTTGATAACGCGGTAATGAACTTGGCAGGGTTCGAAGCCGAGTTTCCCATTGTTTTCTTATTAAAACAAAGAAAATACGAAAATTCATACCGATGGGTTGCCTCCCACCAAGTGCTTGTTTATGGTCGTTAGTTTGACTGTCACAATTGTCATGTACCTTGATCGGGCTAGTCCGTGATACCCAACTCGATCGAACCACACATCATGTAGGACTTCAATCCAATCTTTCTCACTAAGATATAACCGAGTTTTTAAGCCATAGTTCCACCGAATCATTTGGAAGAATTCGGTTCAGGGATTAAGGACCGGATCATCGTGTACACTTGCATCATTGAAACATGCTTGAATTATGGTGGTAGAGAATCAACATGATACCCTTGCTTGCATTCAATTGGACATGTTTGATAGAGAATCTTTTCTACTTCTTTGGTCTACACTGAACCTTTAATTCTGAGTTACTATCCACTCTTGGTTACTCACCACTTATAATGGTGCTAGAGGTCTGAGTAGAGCTTTTTAACACCTTAAGATGATCAATCATTGGTTCCACCTGGATCTCTTGTATAAAATCCGTCCTATCAAAACGTGGCTAATCACACTTCTTAACCCCAACCATAATAGATGTATATTAGTCGAAGTAATGTACTTTAGGTGGCTGTCAGGACCGAATGTCGTCGGGTGATCCTGGTCAAGTTAAATCCCTTATACTCCTCTACAATAGTAGAGTGGTAAGTCGGGGTCGAATGCACGAGAAACCAAGGTATTTACTTCGTCAAGTATTAATATGACTAAATAGATGAAAGGTGATTGTTTGGGAGATTTCGGAAACTGATTTTTTGTTGTATTAATTGGAAAAATACTTCGTATGGTTGGATGCAACATTTTATTCTAATTCAGTGATCCTGGGTTCTTCTATTAGGGTTCTATTCTTTATTCTAACTCTTTTATTCTTCTAATTTCCCTAAACCATGTAATAATGTCACTGATAAGTAAACTAGACCTAACATCGACTTGTCTACCATTCTAGACTTCAAACTATCAAGCCTAGATACTAAACAACATTAAGATCATTGATAAATAGGAAGGTGCAGCGCCATTGGTGGCCAACACCTCAATAATCTCCCTATCCTACGAGTCCAACTAGTACATGTAGAGATCCGTACTACTCAACATGCAAGGTTCTCAAACTCGGATGAACCATGCCCTAGCAATATATAATCAAACTAACAACTTAGGTGATCAATCTAAGAAGTTTATTCAATTCAATTATCAATACGCGCAAGAGATTAAAGCAATAGAGAAATAATGAAATTGAAATGAAAGTGTAAGAGTTAAAGGGAGAGGCCAAAGCTCTCCCTATTTATAATGAAAGGACGGGCTAACCTAAATGATAACCTAAAATGTATTTAGAAAAGGCCCAGCCTAAATTACACTTAATCCCTAGGTTAAAAACCCATTTAAACACCCGGAATAGGGTTTTATCGTGACGCCTCAACGTTAGGGATGCGATTTGTGTCCTATTTAGGCGCGATCACGTCAACTCCTGGAGCATGGAAATGATCGCGCGTTGTCCGGCGCGATTGCGTTGCTGCGAGTTTGGCCCAGCTTATTGTGCGAGCTAGGCACGAGCGCGTCCGGGGCTTCTTCACTTGTGTTTTTGCTTCCTGTAGCTCCCGCGTCTTGTCCTTTATGCTCGTAATCCTCTGGATTGCACTCTTTTCTCTTCGAAGTCCGGACTACGACATTTATGCTCCGATTGTGGCCTATTACGCCCATGGTTGATGTTAATTCCCACTCCTTATGGTGTACGAGAGGCCACCAATCATACCCCCACACTTGAACTATTGCTCATCCTCGAGCAAACTGTAGTTGACTCTTGGCCGGCAGAGCGAGTACAGTGGTATGATCTGAGTGATCATCGATCAACTTCTTGGTTTTTGGTACCTATCATAACACAAAATCAGGGGTAGATTCCGACTCCAAACACAATATAAAATTAATGCATTTATGCTTAGCTAAACTCTAAAAATGGTACATAGTATCCCCCAACATCCGAACATTGTTAACCCCCTACGCAGATGCAATCACCTAAATTCTGAAACTATACCGAAAAGATCTCTAATTCAAGTGACACATGAATGTGAATAACGAAGGATTAAACAAATGAATGTGGCTTGTCCTAAAATTCCTCCTACTTATGATAATTCTTCACAAGTTTCAAAATTGTTTTAAAGAAATCATCAACCACGCTTCGCTCAAGTAACACCAAATGCATTTTTCCTTGCTCTCTTTTATCATAGTACACTTTTTCTTCTACAACTTTACATTAAAGGTGTAGGATCCGTCCATTTTATGGTCTAGACCAATTTATTAATTTTTTTCTAGGTAGGCTCTTTGGTCAATAGATCATGGAGAATCAATCCCTCAGTGGTATTTCAACCTCGGTCAACGCGTGCTCTTCTGATTTTCTTTTGCTAGGAGCTTTTATACCTTTATACTTTTTGTTTTTCTTTTTCATGCAAAAGGACGGGAACAATATTTTATGACATAAAGTGAAACAAAAGCAAAGGTGGTGATTATGCAATCTTTAATAAGGTTCTAGTAGGTCCTAATCACAATCCACATGCCCAGGCCTAACTCCAATACTTAATTCATCATATTCCCACTATATACATTCGAGATATCAACGTCTAAGGTATTGTAAGAAAATTAAGGATCCTTCATCTTTGTAAAAGATTCACAACGTCACAAACAGAGGGAGAAACTAAGGATACCGACTCTAAAATTTTAAAATGCAATAACAAAGGGGAAAACTGACTCAAAATTTGAAATGCAAGGATATGCGAGGCTAACTCCCCCCCCCCCCCCCCCCCCCCCCCCCCGCGTAATTAAAGTACGCAATGTCCTTATTATGAAACAAGGATACATATAATGTAAGTGAAAAAAATACCTCTTCACCGGGTTGCCTCCCGGTCAGCGCCTTTATTTAACGTCGTTGACTTAACGTACCTCTCTCTCATCCTGCCTCGACCAATCACTTGGCCAACTTATCTTTTCTTATCCATTATTGTTTTTATTCCTTTCATTTCAGCCTGTTGCCTGTCGTATCCCTTCTTCTTCACCACGTAATGTCCCGGTGGGTAACTCAGATGTTAACTTGGGTACATGAAATAATGGTGGAAGAAAAAGAGGGATTGCTCCTTCTAACATTAGCATCAGGAGCCCATCTACCAATTCTTTCTCTAGCCTATCCCCATCCCTTTCGGGATCCAATAACTTAGTTGCGAAAACACTTGCAGCCTCATCTCTAGACTCCTCATCACTACCTATGTCAAATCTTACTACATCCCCATCAAACTCTAGTGATAAAGTTCCTCCCCATAGGTATACCTTGGTGCCTTCAGGTCTCATACATGGCCTTCCTAACAATATAGGTACACCATCTCTATCATTTTCCATGTGAAACACATAAAAGTCTATAGGGAAGAAAAGTCTATCTACTTTCACCAGCACATTTTCTACAACTCCCCTAGGTCTTACAGTCGACCCGCCAACAAGTTGGAATAAAATATTAGTTTCATTTAGAGGCCCGAATCCTAATTGCTGGCATATAAAGTATGGGAAGACATTTATAGCGGCCCCTAGATTTGGCATAGTACGGTCAAAATTAGTGTTGCCAATTTGGCAAGGGATAGTGACCATACCTGGATCGTTGAACTTTCGAGGCATGCACTGTTGGTAGATACCGGACAATCTTTCTCCTGCTGCTACTTTGCTGTTTTCTTCTTCATCTGTCTTCTTTTCACCGTGCAAAGCTCTTTGAGAAAACATTCCTTATCGCGGAATGCTCCGTAATAGCTTGAGGAGGGGGATATTCATGACACATTCATCAAATATTTCGAACAATTCTTTGTCATCTGCAGGTTTCCGAGTATCCTTTAGTGCTTCCAGTAATGGGGCTGGTGGCTTCTCTGAACCGAGTGGAGCGATGTTGGGACGAATGTAGTTGTTCTGGCGGAGCTTGAAATCGCCACTCGGATCATATACTTCTTCCTCATCCGTTGGACTTCCTTTCTCCTCTTTTCTCCTTCTCAGCTTCTTCGTCTTCCGCAGACCGCATAGCACGATCATGTTCGGTCAGGCGTGATCGCGCCTACATCTCAGTAGCTATAGTGCGATCGTGCTCGGGCTGGCGTGATCGCGTCTGACTTTTTGAAAACTTTTTCCGTCATCGCGCGGCGCGCACCAAGATGGCACGGTCACGCTCTCCTCCTAAGTGAGGGACGCGATCTCATGTTTCAAGGAGCGATCATGCTTCGACTTCTGTAAGGAGCCCGCTTTCTCGCAAATTAATCAGGGGCGCACCTGTTCTGGGTCTTGTACTTCCTTCTCTTCTTGTGTTGACTTATTCTAGGTGTTCTTACCACTTATCAGCGCCATCACGCTAACATTCTTAAAGTTTTGACTCGTGCTTTCCACGTTCTGGGTTGGGTTCACTACCGTTCGAGCTGGTAACGAGTTGGAGTTGTTTTGTGCTAGCGTTGAAACGGTTTGCGCTATCTGCCCCATCTGAAGCTCTAGATTATTTAGCATGGAGTTGCTGTTTTGGACAGTAAAATCGAGTGTGGAGACTGTTCTTGCCAAATCCTTAATCATCTCCATGGTTGGAGCTCCTTGATTTTGTTGTTGTTGTTCACGAAGTCTCCATCTCTGTTGATCCTACTGGTACTGCGATTGAAACATCCGCTAATTCTACCATGGCCGACGAGTCCATAACCTCCCATTGCGTTCACTTCCACAACCGTATCCTCTCTAAGCTCGGGACATGCCTCGGAGTGATGACCAGTACTTGCACAAATGTCGTAGACTCGCACGGGGCGCTGCTCCTTGTAAGTACCATCTTTGCCAGCATCTTCTTGATTTCAGCTATTTCCATAACCAAGCTTGTCTCTTCTACGCTTGAGTTCCTGGCATTGACGGCCCTTGTGGTGTAAGTCCTTCAAAAGCTCCTTGTGATTTTGGCCATATCTTGCAACTTCCACATCACGTCCTCCGGGGTCATATTCAAAACACTTCCTCCCCATGTTGCAATCCAAAATTCTCTTCTCCATAGGTAGCCAGCCCTTGAGTGAGAAACAACACCAGGTCCTGCTGTCCATAGCCTTGGAAACGGAAACTAGAGAACAACCCTTGAACCTCTCCAAGTAGTTGTATAGGGACTTTCCTTCTTTTTGTTCCACCTGCGCGATCACCCTTTTCACTGTGTTTGCTTTTTTTACCAGAAAGTACTGGTTGAGAAACTCGCGGTGCAGCTTACCCCAACTGTCAATAGTTCCAGTAGGGAGGTGGTAGTACCATGATCTCGCCGTTTTCTTTCAAGGTGAAGCCGAACGCCCTCATTTTTTATTTGCTTCTCCGACACATTGCCTGGTTTCATCGTCATACAAATGTCATGGAATTGGTTGAGATGCATAATAGGGTCCTCTCCGGACATCCCATGGAAGGTGGGAGTAAGTTGATCACTCTGGACTTGAGTTCAAAGGTCCCCCCTGGCACAAGTGGTGGTAGGATCACCGCTTGAGGCTGATGCGTCAAGTTTGGGGTCGAGCATTCTCACAACATCCTATTTCCAGCGGCATTGTTCATTTGCGCATAAGCTTCAAGGAATTGAGTCATGAATGCTTGATTGGCCTCCAAGTTTTTCGGTATTTGTACCGATACCTCATTGTTGACGAGAAGGTCTCCTTACTGCATCGTTTCAGCGTCTCTCTCTCTTAATCTTTGTCTAACAATACGTTCGATCTCTATAATAAGCTAGGAGAGGAAAGGATTAGTAGCGCGTGTACTGACCATACACTAATCAGACCCGTAGTTAATCAGAATAGTACCGTAACAAAATGAGATTGGTTCCCCGAAAATGGCACCAATTGACAAGACCGAATGTCGTCGAGTGATCCTGGTCAAGTTAAATCCCTTATACTTCTACAGTAGTAGAGTGGTAAGTCGGGGTCGAATCCACGAGGAACCAAGGTATTTACTTCGTCAAGTATTAATATGACTAACTCGATGAAATGTGATTGTTTGGGGGATTTGGTAAACTGATGTGTTGTTGTATTAATTGGAAAAATACTTTGTATGGTTGGATGCAACCTTCTATTCTAATTCAATGATCCTAGGTTCTTCTATTCGGGTTCTAATCTCAATTCTAACACTTTTATTTCTTCTAATTGCCCTAAACCATGTACTAATGTTGCTGATAGGTCAACTAGCCCTAACAACGCCTTGTCTACCAATCTAGACTTGAAACTATCAAAGCCTAGATCCTAGACAGCATTAAGATCATGGATATATAGGAAGGTGCACTGCCATTGGCGTCAAAACCTCAATAATCTCCCTATTCTACGAGTCTAACTAGTACAAGTAGAGATTCGTACTACTAAGCAAACAGGGTTCTCGAACTCGGATGAACCAAGCCCTAGGAATATAGAGTTAAACTAACAACCTAGGTGATCAATCTAATAAGTTCATTCAATTCAATTATCAGTACCCGCAAGAGATTAAAGAAATAGAGACATAATTAATACGAAGAACCAAAGATAATAAACCTCACATTGAATTAGCTGGACGTGCGATGCAACCACACAATGTCAAAGGAGATTACTCCTACCTCATTGCTAAAACTCTAATGAAACTGAAATGAAAGTGTAAAAGTTTATAGGGAAAGGAAAAACTCTCACTATTTATAATGAAAGGAGTGGATACCCCAAAATGATAACCTAAAAATGTGTTTATAAAAGACCCAGTCCGAATTACACTTAATCCCTAGGTTAAAAACCCACTTAAACACTCAGAATAGGATTTTCTCGCGGCGCCTCAGAGGCGGGCAGGGGCACGATTGCGTCCTATTTAAGACGTGATTGTGTCGCCTCCAGGAGCTTGGGGGTGATTGTGCATTGTCATGTGCGATCGCGCGTTGTCCGGCGCGATCGTGCGTTGTCCGGCGCTATCGTGTCGCTGTGAGTTTGGCCCAACTCGTTGCGCGAGATGGCGCGAGCGTGTCCATGGCTTCATCACTTGTGTTTTTTCTCCTTTAGCTCCTGCGTCTTCTCCCTTATGCTCTTAATCCTCTTGATTGTACTCTTTGCTCTTCGAAGTCCGAACTACGGTATGCTCCAATTGTGGCCTATTACGCCCATGGTTGATGTTAATTCCCACTCCTTATGGTGTATGAAAGGCCGCCAATCATACCCCCACACTTGAACTATTGTTCGTCCCGAGCAAACTATAGCTGACTCTTGGCGGGCACAGTGAGTACGGTGGTACGATCCGAGTGGTCATCGATCAACTTCATGGTTTTTGGTACCTCTCATAATACAACGACAGGCGTAGATTCAAACTCCAAACACAATCTCAAAGTAATGCATTTATGCTTAGCTAAACTCTAATAATGGTACCTAGTATCCCCCCCTCATTCGAACATTGTTAACACCTACACAAATGTAATCACCTAAATTTTCAAACTATACCGAAAAGATCTCTATTCAAGTGACACATGAATGTGAATAACGAAGGATTAAACAAATCAATGTGGCTGTCCTAACATGCGTCCTAATTATGATAATTCTGCACAAGTTCCAATATTGTTTGAAAGAAACCATCAACCACGCTTTGCTCAAGTAACAACAAATGCATTTTCCTTGCTCCCTTTTATCCTAGTACACTTTTTCTTCTACACCTTTACATTGAGGGTGTAGGATCGGTCTATTTTATGGTCTAGACCAAATTATTAGTTTTTTCTTCTAGGTAGGCTCTTTGTTCAATAGATCATGGAGGATCAATCCCTAGGAGCTTTTTTACCTTTACAATTTTTTCTTTTTTAATAGACGGGAACATTTTATTATGACATAAAGTGAAATAAAAGAAAAGGTGGCGATTATGGAATCTTTAATAAGGTTCTAGCGTGTCCTAATCACAATCCACAAGCTCAAGCCTAAGTCCAATACTAAATCCATCATATCCCCCACCATATACACTTGAGATATCAACGTCTAAGGTATAGCTAGAAAATTAAAGGATCACGCGTCTTTGTAAAAGCATCACAACGTCACAAACAAAGGGGAGAAACTAAGGGTACCGACTCTAAAATTTAAAATGCAATAACCAAGGGGAAAACTAACTCATTTGAAATGCAGGGCTATGCGAGGCTAATCCCCTCTCCCACACTTAAACTAAACAATGTTCTCATTGTGAAACAAGGACAAATATAACATAAGTGGGAAAAAAGAAAAAATACTTCTTTGCCGGGTTGCCTCCCGGTCAGCGCCTTTGTTTAACGTCGTTGGCTCGACGTACCTCTCTCTCATCCTGGCTCGACCAAACTCTTGGCCAGATTATCTTTTCTTATCCAGTATTGTTTTATTCCTTTCAGCATGCTGCCTGTCGTATCCCTTCTTCATCACCACGTAGTGCCACGGTGGTAACTCAGATGTTAACTTGGGTACCTGAAATATTGGTTGAAGAAAAAGAGGGATTTCTCCTTCTAACATTGGCATCTGGGGCCCATCGACCAATGCTTTCTCTAGCTTATCCTCATCCCTTTCAGGATCCACTAAGTTAATTGCAAGAACACTTGCAACCTCATCTCTAGACTCCTCATCACTACATATGTCAAAGCTTACTACATCCCCATCAACTCTAACAATAATGTTCCTCTCCCTAGGTCTACCTTAGTGCCTGCAGTTCTCATAAATGACATTCCTAACAGTATAGGTACACAATCTCTATCATTTTTCATGTCCAACACATAAAAGTCCGTAGGGAAGAAAAGTCTATCTACTTTCACCAACACATTTTTCTACAACTCCCTAGGTCTCACAGTCGATCCGCTAGCCAGTTGACTAAAATACTAGTTTCCTTTAGAGGTCCAAGTCCTAAATTGACGCTATAGAGAGTATGGGAAGACATATATAGCGACCCTTAGATCTAGCATAGTACGATCAAAATTAGTGTTGCCAATTTGGCAAGGAACAGTGACCATACCTGGATTGTGTGAACTTGCGAGGCATGCGCTGTTGGTAGATAGCGGACACTCTTTCCCTGCTGCTACTTTGCTATTTTCCTTCTTCCTCTGTCTTCTTTTCACCGTGCAAAGCTCTTTGAGAAACTTTTCATATCGCGGAATGCTCTGCACTACCTTGAGGAGTGGGTTATTCATGACATATTTATCGAAGACTTTGTCATCTGTCTGTTTCCGAGTATCCTTTAGTGCTTCCAGTAATGGGGCTGGTGGCTTCTCTGAACCAAGTTGAGCGAAGTTGGGACGAATGTAGTTGTTCTGGCGGAGCTTGAAATCACCTCTCAGATCATATAGTTTCTTCCTCCTCCGTTGGACTTCCTTTCTCCTCTTTCTCCTTTTCAGCTTCTTCGTCAACCGCAGACCACAAGGCGCGGTCTCGTTCGGACAGGCGCGATCGGGCTTCTGTCTCAGTTGGTATAGCACTATCGCGCTCAGGCTGGCACAATCGCTTTTGACTTTTTAGAAATTTGTTCTGTCAGCGCGCGCTCGCGCGCCAAGATGGCGCGTTCGCGCTCTCCTCCAATGTGGGGGACACGATCACGTGTTTCAAGGTGCGATCATGCTTTGGCTTCTGTAAGGGGCCCGGCGATCTCGCAAATTAATGCATGGACGCGCCTCTTCCGGGGTCTTGTACTTCCTTCTCTTCTTGTGTTGACTTCTTCTCAGTGTTCTTACCACTTGTTAGCGTCGTCGCGCTAACATTTTTTAAGTTTTGACTCGTGCTGCCACGTTCTGGGTTGGGTTCACTACTGTATGAGTCGGTAACGAGTTGGAGTTGTTTTCCGCTAGCGTCAAAACGGTTTGCGCTATCTTCCCCATATGAACCTCTAGATTCTTTAGCCTTGAGTTGATGTTCTGGACAGTTGAAGCGAGTGTGACGACTTTTCTTGCCAAATCCTTAATCATCTCCATCGTTGGGGCTCCTTGATTCAGTTATTGCGGATCAAGAGGTCTCCACCTCTGCTGAGCCTGGTATCGTGGTTGAATGTTCTGTTGATTCTCCCATGGCTGAGGAGGTCCATAACCTCCCATTGCGTTCACCACCACGACCGTATCCTCTCTAAGCTTGGGACATGCTTCCGAATGGTGACGACTACCTGCACAAATACCACAGACTCGCGCGGGGCACTGCTCTTCTGTAGGTACCATCTTTGCCAATGTCTTCTTGATTTAGGCTATCTCCATAGCCAAGATTGTCTCTCCTACGCTCGAGATCATGGAATTGACGGCCCTTGCGGTGTATGTCCTTCCAAAGCTCCTTGTGCTTTCGGCCATATCTTGCAACTTTCACATCACGTCCTCCTGGGTCATATTCAAAACAGTTCCTCCACATGTTGTGTCTACAATTCTCTTCTCCGTAGGTAGCAGCCCTTGAGCGAGAAACAACGACAGGTCTTGCTGTCCGTAGCCATGGATGGGAAACTAGCACACAACCCTTTAAACCACTCCAAGTAGTCGTAAAGCGACTCTCCCTCTTTTTGTTCCACATGCGCGTCTCCCTTTTCATTGTGTTCGCCCTTTTCACCGGAAAGTACCGATTGAGAAATTCGCGGTGCAGCTTCTCCCAACTATCAATAGTTCCAGTAGGGAGGTGGTAGTACCATGATCTTGCCGTATCCTTTTAAAGTGAAGACGAACGCCCTCATTTTGATTTTCTCCTCCGACACATCGCATGGCTTCATCGTCATACAAATGTCGTGCAACTGTTTGAGATGCATAATAGGGTCCTCCCTGGGCATCCCATTGAAAGTGGGGAGCAAATTGATCACTCCGGATTTGAGTTCAAAGGTCACCCCTGGCGCAAGTGGTGGTAGGATCAACCGCTTGAGGCTGATGCGTCAAGTTCGAAGTCGTGCGTTCCCGCAACGTCCGATTTCCAGCGACATTGTTCATTTGCACATAAGCTTCAAGGAATTTAGTCATGAATACTTGATTGGCCTCCAGGTTTTCCGGTATTTGTACTGGTACCTCATTGTTGATAATGGGGAGGGGGGTTCCTGCTGCATGGTTCAGCAGGCTCTCTCTCTTAGTCTTTGTCTAGCGATACGTTCGATTTCTTGAATAAGCTCGGAAAGAACAGGATTAGTAGCGCGGGTGCTGACCATGCACTAGTCAGACCCGCTGTTTATCAAGATAATACCGTAAGAAATGAAAATTGGTTCCCCGACCAACGTCACCAAATGACAAGACCAAATGTCGTTAGGTGATCCTGGTCAAATTAAATCCCTTATACTCCTCTACAATAGTAGAGTGGTAAGTTGGGGTTGAATACACGAGGAACCGAAGGTAATCACTTCGTCAAGTAGTAAGATGACTAACTAGATGAAAGGTGATTGTTTGGGGGATTTGGGAAACTAATTTGTTGTTGTATTAATTTGGGAAAATACTTCGTATGGTTGGTGGAAACCTTTTAGTCTAATTCAATTATCTTAGGTTCTTCTATTCGGATTCTAATCACTATTCTAACTCTTTTATGTCTTCTAATTGCCCTAAACCATGTACTAATGTCGCTGATAGGTCAACTAGCCCTAACAGCGCCTTGTCTACCAATCTAGACTTGAAACTATCAAGCCTTGATCATAGACAACATTAAGATCATGGATATATAGGAAGGTGCACTTTCCTTGGCGCCAACACCTCAATAATCTCCCTATCCTACGAGCCCAACTAGTACAAGTAGAGATTCTTTCTATTAAAACAGACAGGGTTCTCCAACTTGGTTGAACCAAGACATAGCAATATTGAATCAAACTAACAACCTAGGTGATCAATCTAAGAAGTTCATTCAATACAATTATAAATACGCGCAAGAGATTAAAGAAATAGAGACATAATTAAAACAAAGAACAAAAGATAACAAACCTTCCATTGAATTACCACAGAGACACGAACCAACCACACAAAGTCAAAGGAGATTACTCCTGCTTCATTGCTAAAACTCTAATGAAATTGAAATGAAAGTATAAATTTTATAGGGAAAGGCAAAACTCTCCCTATTTATAATGAAAGGAGTGGCTAACCCTAAATGATAACCTAAAATGTGTTTAGAAAAGGCCCAGCCCTAATTAAACTTAATCCCTAGGTTAAAAACCCAGTTAAACACTTGGAACAGGGTTTTCTCGCGGCGCCTCAGCAGCAAGGGCTCGATCGCGTCGCCTCCAGGAGCATGGGTGCGATTGCGGGCTGTTCAGCACAATCGTGTCGCTATGAGTTTGGCCTAGCTCGTTGCGCGAGTTGGGCGCGAGTGCATCCGGGGATTTTTCACTTGTGTTTTTGCCTTTTAGCTCCCGTGTCTTCTCCCTTATGCTCTAATCCTCCTCTGATTGTAGTCTTTTCTCTTCGAAGTCCGGACTACAGCATTTATTCTCCTATTGTGGCCTATTACGCCCATGGTTGATTGTTAATTACCACTCTTATTGTGTACGAGAGGCTGCCAATTAGTCAACTAGCCCTACATCGCCTTGTGTAACAATCTAGACTTGAAACTATCAATCCTAGATCCTAGACAGCATTAAGATCATGGATAAATAGGAAGGTGCACTTCCCTTGACGACAACACCTCAATAATCTCCCTATACTCCGAGTCCAACTAGTACAAGTAGAGATCTGTACTATTAAGCAGGCAAGGTTCTCCAACTCGGATGAACCAAGCCCTAGAAAAATCAAATCAAACTAATAACCTAGGTGATCAATATAAGAAGTTCATTCAATTCAATTATCAATACGCGCAAGAGATTAAAGCAATAGAGACATAATTAATACGAAGAAACAAAGATAACAAACCTCACATTGAATTAGCCCAGAGGCACAAACCAACCACACAAAGTCAAAGGAGATTACTCCTGCCTCATTGCTAAAACCCTAATGAAATTGAAATGAAGGTGGTAAAAGTTATAGGGAGAGCTGCCTCTCCCTATTATAATGAAAGGAGTGGATAACCCTAAATGATAACCTAAAACGTGTTTAGAAAAGGACCAGCCCGAATTACACTTAATCCCTAGGTTAAAAACGCATTCAAACACTCGGAATAGGGTTTTCTCGCGGCGCCTCTGGTGCAGGGGCGTGATCGCGTCCTATTTAGGAGCGATCGTGTCGCCTCCAGGAGAATGGGTTCAATCGCGCGTTGTCTGACGTGATCGTGTCGCTGTGAGTTTGGTCCAGCTCGTTGCGCGATCTGGGCACGAGCGTGTTTGAGGCTTCTTTACTTGTGTTTTTGCTCCTTTAGATCCCGCGTCTTCTCCCTTATGCTCATAATCCTATCGACTGTACTCTTTGCTCTTCGAAGTATGGAATAGGAATTTATGCTCCGATTTATGGCCTATTACGCCCATGGTTAATGTTAATTTCCACTCCTTATGGTGTACGAGAGCCTGCCAATCAGTGGTTAAATAGGAAAATTTGAGATAACCAACTAAGCAATTTGACCTTTCATCATCTAATTTTTTTGTGGCTAAATCATCTACTTGTGCCTTTAGAGAGTTCACCAAACCTGCAAGTGAAATAAATTGGATACTAAGCGATTAAGAATGTACATGAGAGGGGGAAAAAGAGCAAGAACTTTATCAACTTCCCTATCATGTCTCGAGTTAAAGTCATCTAACTTGGAATCCTTTATAGACGGATGACTCTTAGCCTAAATCGGTGTTTGTGGTGTTGTCACCCGAATCTAATTTGAAGATTCTGAATTCCATGCAATTATTTCCCCTAAACTAGAACAAAAACCTATCCTAACATGATCTTCCGCTCCACAGGGCCCACAAAATAGGTTAGAAATCATAGGATTTTGGCCATAACCCAAATTTATACTTTTTAAAATCATACCTATGAGACTTGCATAAGGATCGAATGAAGAATATTGATAGGTTTTTTTCCCCATATATTGTTAGTTTAATCCCCTCATCTTAAACACTCCTCTTGTTTTGATGATGATAAACACAACATTTAATGTTTCTTGTGTGTGATGAGCTTTACAGGTATAGCTTTAACAGATAAAGAGTAGCATTGACACAAGCTTTGTGCCTGGCAAAGATAGCGAGTTTCGCTAAGGATGTTGCGACCAAAACAGAACAACTGAATCAACGCAGAAGTGAAGACTATTGAAGGTGAAGGACTAGCATAGTGCATGGAGAGTCACTGTGAGCTAGTCAATCCTTTGCGTCAACACAAGTGTAGTGAAGAACATCCCAGGTGGAAATCCTTCACCACCGTGTAGAGTAGGCCTCGCGAGGATAGTCGAGAAGCTTAGTAGGATGATGTGTTGATTCTTGCCTATGGACAGCGAGGACGCGGATTGCCAAGCTGGTTCGAATAGGAAGCACGAGGAATGGTGTGAAGCGGATTGCCAGCGTGGGAAAAAGTTTGTTACAAGGGTTGTTGCTCAAGAAAAGAAGAAATGCGTGTGGAATTCTGGTGAAGCTACTTGGTGGAGCGTTCACACGGATTGCCCATGTGGCGATCTTCTTTGTTGAAATGTTGTATAGGTTTTCCTTACTTGGGGAATAAGTTTGGAATTCTATAAATAGGTGTGATAGAAGAATTATTAGCACACGAACTTGAGAACATTATTGGGAGCGAAACAATCGAGCTCGCTTAGGAGAAGCAACCCAGGGAAAAACACAAAAGGATTTGAAAACCTGGAAGTTAGTATAGTTGATTATTTAGGAGAAACACAACAAGACTAGAATTCTAGGAGGTGAGTACGATTGAGTGTTTAAAGTGAGAAGGCTAGTGATCTCTGAGGGAGCGATTGTGTCAATTCACCTTGAGAGAAACAATAAGAGGAAACCTTGTATAGAGCTGAAGAGCGATTGTATTGAATGGAGAGTTGTAAGTGATTGTAATTCTCTTTTTGATATAATCAATATATGGTGAGTTTCATCCCTGGCTTGAGTTAAGCCAAGGGTTCTGACCTTACCAAATATCTGTGCATATTGAGATGAACTTTCTATCTAACAATTCAATATTTGTATTGTGGCAAATCCCTTACTTCCGTGTTTATAACATAATCGTTTGTACTGAGTTGTGTTTACAAAATGAACTTAGACTCGCTTTAACGTTTTTTTATATTCCACATATTTAAAACACTTAAGCTAGTCTATCGAGCTACTCTTTTATAAGAGCTTGTCGTTTTAAGGTATTCTATCCTATTCAGAGAGCAATTCATTCCTATATTAACTCGTTGAATTCAGTTAGTGTACACTAGCTTTATAGCTACTTGTACTTCGGGTATAAGAGTAAGTGTGACATTGTCTTAACTATATTTTATCAAACTTAAAGCTATTATTTTACGCATACTATATAAACCCACAATTGGTATCAGAATTTAGGTTGATCATATGCGTTGATGACACTTGCTCTATATATATCCTCTCCATTGCTTTGAATCATGAAGAACATGGATATTGCTCTTGTTGTAGACTACTCAGGAAAATATTTAGAGACAAGGGCAGTTTCAAAACAAAGAAAAACCAACAACTCTTTGTAAACAAGCCAATGGTGTTCTACCTTCCCAGTTTGGAGGCGCTGGGTACTAACCGCCCTACGAAGCCAATGCTTCGTTGGGTGTCCCAAGCTTGATCTTATTTTTTGCAAGTTTGAAATGAACAGTAGATGCTTAATAAGCAAACGTGGTTCGAGCGAATGATCAATGCAGTCTGCATATACATAGTTCGAGCAAAACATCACTATGTAAGAGCCACGTAGTTTGAGAGAAAGATCACTACATACAAGGGCTACATCAGAACTACTCTAATTCCAAGCTACAAAGAGGAGATCTCCATCTCCTCCAGGACTGAACAGAATAGATCAAGTATGCGTAAAAGTCTAATACACTTCTCCTTCAATCTTATTTTACAAGAGGTGTACATATTTGAAGATGCACTCTTGCTTTACTCAAAGCAAGTCTCACTCAGTCGTTTAGCTATATACATTAATCCAAAGCGAGACTCAGATAGTTCAAAGCGACTCTTTATTCTTACTCGATGAACTATATCCAACAAACTTCTATCTATGTCGGAGAGCTTATTAATAAGGGTGAAGCTTACTCATGTACCAACATAGAGTCAAATCACAGACAACTTTACTAAAAGCACTAAGCAAGGTACCTTTCTTAAATTTAAGGCTTTAGTTCATCTTAATTCCTATCATTATACCATTCGTCCACTCGATGTAAGTTCCTCTTTATTGGCTATGTTTTAGCAGTTTATTTTTGTTTTTGGGAACTTATGATGAGGTGCGCTTTCATGATCTTTTCTTGTTCAACTTGCTATATCTGAACAAGAACTGATTAGCTTGATAAGTATATTGATGCAAACTTGTTACTATCTTCTATATTATTGCATGCTCTTCTTTACCTCTTCTGAAAGTGTGATCGTCTTCTTTCCTTATTATATGCCTAAGATAGATCCACTTCTGAGCATCCCTAAACTGACTTTAATGTCACTTCCTAATTACCTTGATAAACTACACAACATGAAGTGTACATTATTGTGACAAAAAGCCAGTATCCTATATATGCACATGATTATTACATGCTAATATCTTAGTGTGAATGACCCTCTTATATGTGCATTATATCCCTCATAGTTGCGCTTTGATATTCATGCTAAGCTATTGTATCACATCTCAAGAATGATCGAACTTCTTCCATTATAAGTAACTAAGTGCCAATGGATCAAACCGAGTGAAGAATGAACTACCTCGAAGCCCAACACATATATCAAAATCAAGTGCTAATCAGGCGAGGTGCAATCTGAAGTCAATACATAACAGTGATATCTTGTCTTGTCTCGCTTCAGGTATATTAGCTCGAGAACAATGCCAAGACACTCTTATCATTTGGCATTAATGCAAGCGAAGACACTCCAAGCAGAAATCAAGTCTTTTGGTAAAATCTGGTAAACATACTATTGAAGAATTTGATTTGAGTTGATACTCTTATTTGCTTTCTAAATATCATTTGCGTAACTATTTGACAGAATCGCTAGAATTCCAGCTACAAAAGGCATGAGGTTTTATTATATATAAATCAGTATGCATTTGATTGATTTTAGTGACTTGAGTGCTTCATGGTTACCGTCTCTGTTACTTGCTCTTTGAATGGTTATGCATGTTTTCTGAGTTAAGCGTGACTGAGTACCTCACTGTTAGTTCCCTTTGATGAATTATCTATGCCTTTTTGATGATGCCAAAAGGGGGAAGAAAAACAGGTTGGGCAGGTGAAGGATTGAGGTAGAATACTCTTTCGTTGTCGAAATTGGGAAGAATTTAGACAAGCGTGGTCTACGAGGGAATAACGCTATACTTGATAATGCCTTTAGAAAGATTTTGGGCAGATTTGGTGAATCTGTCAAGTATCAGTTTAAGGTTCATTTCATATCTTATAGCTTACTTGAGTACGTTTTGCACTATATGTGCTTACACTGTTTAAGTGTTTGTCATCAACAAAAAGGGAAAATTGTTAGTTTAAGCCTGCTCAGCTTAAACACTCCTCTTATTTTGATGATGATAAACACAACATTTTATGTTTTTTGTTTGTGATAAGCTTTATAGATATAGCTTTAACAGCTAAAGAGTAGCTTTCACACAAGCGACAAAGCTAGAGACTAGAATTTGTGCCTTTCGAAGACACCGAGTCTCGGTAAGGCACTTGCGACCAACACAAAACAATGAATCAACCCAGAAGTAAAGGCTGTTGAAGGCGAAGGACTAGCGCAGTGCATGCAGAGTGAGGGACGTGGATTGCCAAGCTGGACGAATAGGAAGCACGAGGATTGGTGTGGAGCGGATTGCCAGCATTGACAAAGTTTTTTTTTGGGTTAAAATGTAAATAATATAAATGGTATGTCCCCATAAATGGGGAATTCCAAATCACAGACAGTCCAAGAGAACACATGGCATAACACACAGGATAGCCATAGTGTGCTAAATAATCAACAACTAGTGTCCAAGTGCTGAAACAACCATGGTAATAGGAAACATGTCATAAAGAAGTCTAAAAACATGAATGTTAATCTGCCTAACGATGGCCTCAAGCGGAATCCGGTTGTGCTCAACACAAGCGCATTCAGCGCCTGCCATGATATAGGGATTCCCTACAATGGCTCGGACCTAGATTCACAACCATTCACTAAACAAGAACAAGTGTTCTTAAGTTGGTGTTCTAACTTGTTCAAGAACAAGGAAGAACAAAGAGAAAATAGAATGGGGGTTTGAGAAATCAGAAAGGATAGATGTTTGATGATGATATACTCACTCTACACCAAGCACCTTGGACTTACCTCAACACAATGGTAAGATGAGATAAAACACAACAAACTTTAACTCAACATAAAGGGAGATTGTACAACCCTAAACACCGAGAGCTTCCCAAGAATTCAAGTTCACACAATCAAGATTATATGAATAAGATACCTAGGCAACAAGGGGCAGATTCAATCTGCAAACTACACTAAGATACACTACGTTTTTGGCCCATGAGAACACTTAGGTTTCAATTCAATCAAAGCCCTTTTGATTAGGTCATTTTTGGCTTTTATACCTCCAATGACCAAGGCCTTCTACCAGCTGGAAGCTCGACCAAAAAGGTCCAAAATACCCTTAGGAAAGTGTCTTAAAAGAGTTAGGGAAAAGGGGTAGAATTGAACACTTTACAACCTAGCCGGGTAAGGTGTAAAAGTGTGATAGTTTCACAAAAGTGACATGTGCAGCCTTGATCTTGATCTTGGATGGCCTTGATGTCTTCATTGGATTTGTTGGGGATGTTCACCTCTTCCACATACTAGAAGGTGGAGGCAATGGGTTCCATTTGCTATGTTGAATCCAAATCCAAAGTTGCCTTCATAACTTGATCTTCTATCTTCTTAGCCATAGCCTTAGTGATTGGTCCTTTGTTTGTTGGGCTTAGGGATGCTCCTGCATCATTCCTACCCTCTTGAGAGAGGCCTGACCCCAGGCCACCTCCTTCTATGATGTGCAAGGGTTCCTCATGGCTTAGTTCCTCCATTGGGTCATCTTGTCTCTCTTCAAAAAGTGTAAGGTCTCCTATGTTGAAAGTGGGGTTGACACCATATTCTTCTGGTAGATCAATGACATATGCGTTGTCACTAATCACTCTTAGCACTTTGAATGGCCCATCCCTCTAGTAGAGAGCTTTGAAGTCCTTAGGTTGGGAAACCTATCCTTCCTTAGATGCACCCACACTAGGTCACCTTCTTTGAGTGTCACCTTTCTTCTGAATTTGTTCTTACTTCTTGCCACACTCTTAGCCAAGTTCTCAAGCCTTTCTCTGGTCCTTTTCATGAAGCTCCTTGATGAGTTAACCTGGTTCTCTGCACTATAGTCATACTTCTCTTTGCAAGGCAAATGAATAAGATCAAATGGTGTTAGGGGGTTAGTGCCATAAACACACATGAATGGGCTCAAATTTGTGCTAGAGTGTGTGGCCCTATTATAGGCAAACTCTACATGTGTTAACAAGTCGTCCCAAGCCTTTAGGTTACTCTTAATCAAGGATCTAAGCAAAGTACCTAAGGTCCTATTAGTCACCTCGGTTTGGCCATCAGTTTGGGGGTGACTAGAGGTAGAGAACAAGAGCTTGGTGCCTAACTTTCCCCACAAGATCCTCCAAAAGTGTCTAAGGAACTTTGGGTCCTATCACTCACTATAGTCCTAGGCAATCCATGGAGTCTCACAATCTCGGCAAAGAATAGGTTGGCTACATTAGTGGCATCATCTGTCTTATGACAAGCTATGAAGTGAGCCATCTTACTAAACCTATCTACTACCACAAAGATGGAATCTTTTCCCCTTCTAGTCCTAGGCAATCTAACTATAAAGTCCATACTAATGTCCAACCAAGGTGTACTAGGGATAGGCAAAGGGGTGTATAAACCTTGTGTCTTGATTTTGGATTTGGCCTTAAGGCACTCAATGCATCTTTTAAGCATGTTTCAATATCTTTGAGCATGTGAGGCCAAAAGAAATGGGAACTCAGTATTGATAGGGTGTTGTCTCTTCCAAAATGTCCCATTAGACCCCCCTTGTGTGATTCCTCAACAAGTAGAAGCCTAAGAGAACACTTATGTATACAAACCCTATCCACCTTAAACAAGAATCCTTCAAACAAGTAATACTTGCCCAATGGACCCTTGCTTAGGCAGTGAGAAAAGATGGATCCAAAATCCATGTCTTGCTCATACAAATCTTTGATGTAGGTGAAACCTAACACCTTGGAATCAAGAGTGGTGAGCAATACATATCTCCTAGATAAAGCATCAGCTACAACGTTGTCTTTCCCTTTCTTATACTTGATAATGTAAGGGAAAGTTTCAATGAACTCCATCCATCTACCATGCCTCCTATCAAGCTTATCTTGGCTCCTAAAATGCTTAAGTGACTCATGATGCAAGACAAACTCATTAGGCCATAGGTAGTGTTGCCAAGTTTTTAGCACCATAAACAAAGCATACAACTCCTTGTCATAGGTAGAGTAGTTTAGAGTTGCACCTTTGAGTTTCTAACTAAAGAAAGCAATTGGCTTACCCTCTTGCATAAGAACTCCTCCTATGCCCACACCAGAGGCATCACACTCCACTTCAAATGGCTTAGTGAAGTCCGGTAGGACAAGTAAGGGGTCCTTGGTTAACATAGCCTTGAGCTCTTGAAATGCTGCTTCTTGCCTTGGTCCCCACATGAAGATGATTTTCTTCTTGGTGAGTTCAGTTAGGGGGGAGGAAATGGTGCTAAAGTCCTTAACAAACCTTCTATAGAAGCTAGCAAGCCCTTGGAAGCTCCTAACTTGTGTTGCACTTGTGGGTGTTGGCCAATCTTGTATAGCCTTGATCTTCTCCTTGTCCACCTCCAACCCCCTTGAACTCACTACAAAGCCAAGAAATGTCACATGATTAGAGTAGAAATCACATTCTTAAGATTATCAAAGAGTGATTCATGCTTAAGTTTGGATAGTACTTCCCTGAGGTGGAAGGCATGATCAAGCATGGACTTAGAGTAGACTAGGATGTCATCAAAGTAAACAACCACAAACTGACCAATAAAGCTTCTTAGCACATGGTTCATCAATCTCATGAAGGTGGAGGGGGCATTGGTGAGGCCAAAGGGCATGACAAGCCACTCATTTAGGCCAAACTTAGTCTTGATGCAGTTTTCCACTCATCACCTTCTCTCATTCTAATTTGATGGTAACCACTCTTGAGATCAATCTTTGAAAAGCAAGTGGCTCCATGGAGCTCATCCAACATGTCATCAAGCCTTGGGATGGGGTGTCTATACTTGATGGTGATGTTGTTGATGGCTTTACAATCAACACACATCCTCCATGTGCCCTCCTTCTTTGGCACAAGTAGGACTGGAACTGCACAAGGAGACATACTCTCCCTTACATAGCCTTTCTCTAAGAGCTCTCTGACTTGGGTCTCAAACTCCTTACTCTCCATTGGATTCATCTTGTAGGCTGGTCTATTAGGGAGGATTGATCCAGGGATGAAGTCAATTTGATGTTCTATACCCCTTAGAGGAGGAAGACCTAGAGGTAGCTCGTTGGGAACACATCTTGAAATGAGTCAAGGACGTCTTGGATGGGTTTGGGTAGTATTTTTGGTGGTCAATCTGAGTTCAATGTGTGGGACTTGGCTAGGCACATGAGCCTTGCATCTTTAGGAACAAAGTCATCCTCTTTCACCTCCTTGAACACTAGCATAGAGAATTGTCCTTGGCACTTTGAAGTGTACATTGTCAATGGCTTCTCCTTGACCTTAGGCTTCTCCACTTCCTTCTCCTTAAGTCTCTTAGCTTCTGCACCTTCAACAATTTGGTAAGGAGTCATAGGTTTCAAAGTGATTAGCTTACCATTAAACATGAATGTGTGCTTGTTAGTGTAGCCATCATGTGTGACTTTGTTATCATATTGCCAAGGTCTTCCTAGAAGTATATGACATGATTGCATAAGTAAGATATCACATAGAATGGTGTCTTGGTAATGTCCTATCTTAAGAGTGACCTTACATTGCCTATGTACTCTAAGCTCACCACAATCATTCATCCAATGCAACTTGTATGGCCTAGGATGCAAAACTGAGGTTAATTGAAAGCTTATTGACTAATTCAGTGCTAGCAATGTTGCAACAACTTCCTCCATCTATAATCAATTCACAAACTCTCTCCTTAACTACACACCTACTATGAAACAAGTTCTCTCTTTGGTTGTCTTCTACTAGTTTACTTTGAACACTTAAAGACCTTTTGCAAATTAAGACCTCTCCTTGTTCATATCCTATTTCTTCGTTCACATCTCCTAGGTCATGTTCATTTTCTATTAATAGATTAGGGTCACACTCTTCATTATCACTCTCGGAATCACATTGTCCTAAGGCATTAATGACCATTACCCTCTTGTTAGGACAATCTCTCATATAGTGACCCTTTCCTTTACACTTAAAACACTCAATGTTACTAGACTTAGGAGGTACTGAATTAGATGCATGAGGGGGTCTAGAAGTACTCCCTTGGGTGCCCAAGGCATTGCCTTGGGGCTTAGGAAATGCATGCCCTTGAGCCTTGTAAGGCTCCCTTGAGGGTGTGGGGTCCTTGGGCTGAAATGGAGTGCTAGGGATTGTCCTTCCTTCCATGTATTTCCAAGGGTGCTAGCTTGGTACTTTGTAGAAACTTAGCCTTCAACTTCCTCTCCACCTTAATGGCATTGTGAAGAAGTTCTACACTTGTGGTGTAGGGATACATGTCCACCTCCATGGCAATGGAAGGATTCAAAACCCTTAGATAACTAGCATTGGTAGCCTCATCATTCTCAATCACATTGGCCTTGATCATTGCCACTTGCATGGCATTATAGCTTCCTCCGCAGTCATGCTTCCTTGCTTCAAATTCTCCAACCTTTGCCTCAGTTCTCTTGCATAATGGTGAGGTATAAACCTTGCCCTCATGACAGCCCTCATCTCATTCCATGTGAGGATGGGAGGTTGATGGTTTTGCCTCCTCCCTTGGACTAGGTTGTCCCACCATATCATGGCAAAGTCTTGGAACTCTAAGTGGCTAGTTGCACCTTCTTCACCTCTTGAAAGTTGTGGCATGACCAAATCTGCTCCATCTTTCTCTCCCAAGACATGTATAAGTCTGGATCACACTTCCCTTCAAAGCTTGGAATCTTGACCTTCACTTTGCCTATGCCATCTTCCTCTCTTTGTCTAGGTCCTTGCCCTTGTCCTTGGAATCTTGGCCTCCTTTCCCACCTATTATGTCCCATGTACCTATCATCCTGAAACTCATCAAAAATTTCATCATCATACCCATTCGAGTAGGGAGAGTTAGGTTCAGAAAACTCCCTTGGAAGTGCCATGGGTGGTGGTCTAGGCATGGATGGGTCATGGACTCTTACCGGCCTCCTAAAAGGGTCTGGCCCTAGTGGTTATGATCTTGCTCTTAACTGTTACATCTGGGGTAGGCAAGGGTGCTTGGGGGTTGGGACGTGAAGATCCTCCAACTTCAAAGTGGGTACCTAAAATCATGGGTGGGGTCCTAGGTCTTGTACCTTTGGATTCAAGGGTGGCTAGTCTACTAGCAAGGACATTGTAGGTGTCATTCATGGCAGCTTGGTTCTCATTTCTGGACCTAGAAAAGTCCTCCCTCAAGGTCCTAAGGTTCTCATTCATAGTCCTCATGTTGTTCTCATTGTTCTCATTCATGGTCCTAATGTTGTTCTCATTGTTCTCAATCATGGTCCTAATGAGGTGCACCAAATCTAGTTGATTAGTGATGCTATTGTCTGAGGGTAGGCGTGGGTGAACCTCCTCTTGTTGAGAGCCATGTTGGGATCCTTGTTGCGAGCTAGGCATGATCACAAAAAGAAAAACAACAAACAATGAACTAGGTTATGTTAGTCTAATAACTTGTGTTTGATGTATGTGTTTTTGTCACTCTTGTCAAGTATGTTCCTCTCACTTTGTTGGCTATGTATTGCTACCTTGTAGATGTAATAATTCATGTGTGAATCATGGAAGCTTGGTGCACTAAAGGTGATCACAATTCATTGAGCAAAGTAAGATAGTAGTAATGATGATCACTTGCAAGAATAGTAAGGCAAGTTATGTGTGTATGCTCAAAGAGAACTTAAGAACTTTACTTCAGTTGGGACACTTAAAGAAGCCTTGAATTAACCTTTCTTGCCTCAGAGATGTCCTTGAGAGTGAAGGTAGGAAGTGTGTTTAACCCAAGCTAAAGTAACCGGGCTTAAGGCAAGAGGTGTGGTTTAGGCTAGGGTGTGAGGGGCACATGGCAATCCCCTTATCCTCCTTAATCTTGATGTTATTATCTCACTTGGACACGTACATAATGTTGCACAAAGAGTTGTTACAAAAGAATGTCACAAGATAAGCTTTTGGTCACTTAGAAACTTACACCGGATATGGGCTAAAAATGACCAAGTATGGACTTTCAAGATGGGTTTTCTTTCCCCTTTGATGTAACTTTGGGACCCCCAACTGTGGTGACTTGTAGTAGGTGTGTTGATGTGGAAAAGGCACTAGAGATTAGGACAAAAGCACGAGTCAAAACAATAGGGTTGGTGTGCCAAAAAGCTAGGGCGGCTATTATCCAGCGGTTTTTGACCGAAAATGGCTAGGCAATGAGTTTCAAGGTGGTTCTTCTCCCCTTTTTGATGCCACCTATGTAATGTCAACTGTGATAACTTGTAGTAGAGGTGTTTGTGTGGGAAAGGCACCAGAAATTAGGCCAAAGGCACGAGTCAAATCAATTGGGCTGGTGTGCCAAAAAGCTTGTTCGGCTAAAATCCAGTGGATAATAGGGTGTATTTTGGCTGTTTGGGGTGTTGTTTTATTTTTGCGCTACAGATCGTTTCCCTTGACCAAATTGCTTGATTTTTCTTGCCCTCTACAGTTAAACATTTGTTCTTCAAAGGTCTCTTCAGCGTTCTTGATGGGGTTGTTTTTGGCTGGGTGAAATCAGGCGTAGAAGTTGGCTTCTTGCTCAGTTTTGCAAGCATCCTGGTAGGGTTTTGGCTAGGAAAATCTCATAGACATTCCTTCCTCTTGCTTGGATAATCTTTGGACTCCTTTAAGCACTCAACTTCATCTATATTCCTGCAAAATTACACTTAAACACTCATGAGACAAGACTAAGAACAACAAGCACAAAAATGATGGTTTTCAAGGGTTTTTAGGGGCTGTTTTTGTGTGTTGTCTTGCAAGCTTGCAAGATCTGCTTGTTTTGGGGTTTTAAAAGTGAAAAATGGTTGATGAATCAGCTGAGCTCTGATACCACTTGATATAGGGATTCCTTATGATAGCTCGGACCTAGATTCACAACCATTCACTAAACAAGAACAAGTGTTCTTAAGTTGGTGTTCTAAGTTGTTCAAGAAAAAGGAAGAACAAAGAGAAAATAGAATGAGGTTTGAGAAATCAGAATGGATAGATGCTTGATGATGATTTACTCACTCTACACCAAGCACCTTGGACTTAACCTCAACACAATGGTAAGATGAGATAAAACACAACAAACTTTAACTCAACATAAAGGGAGATTGTACAACCCTAAACACCAAGAGCTTCCCAAGCATTCAAGCTCACACAATCAAGATTACATGAACAAGATACCTAGGCTACAAGGGGCAGATTAAATCTACAAACTACACTAAGCTTCACTAAGGTTTTTGGCCCATGAGAACACATAGGTTTCAATTCAATTAAAGGCCTCTTGTGGTTAGGTCATTTTTGGCTTATATACCTCCAATGACCAAGTCATTCTACCAGCTGCAAGCTCGACCAAAAAGGTCCAAAGTACCCTTCGGAAAGTGTCTTAAAAGAATTAGGGAAAAGGGGTAGAATTGCACACTTTTACAACCTAGCCGGGTAAGGTGTAAAAGTGTGATAGTTTCACAAAAGTGACATGTGCAGCCTTGATCTTGATCTTGGATGGCCTTGATGTCATCATTGGATTTGTTGGGGATGTTCACCTATTTGACATACCAGAAGGGTAGAGGCAATGGGTTCTATTTGGTGTGTTGAATCCAAACCCAAAGTTGCCTTCATAACTTGATCTTCTATCTTCTTAGCCATAGCCCTAGTGATTGGTCCTTTGTTTGTTGGGCTTAGGAATGCTCCTGCATCACATAGCGCACTTCAACGGATTGTTTTCATATTATCCGGGTTTGCTTAATTGTGAAGCAACGGCTATATTCAACGGCTAGTTTCAACAACTACTTTCTGATTTAAATGGCTACTTTTCAAGATGTTGGGAGCCTAGCGCCTCTAATCAGAGATATTATTGGACCGTTGATACTTTTGTGCCATTACTCCTGATTGGTCGCTTGAACTGTTGAGAGTGGAGGTCGAGCGCTTATATATAGCATGTATTTGCATCTCATTCATTTACCTTATTTTCTACCTCTTTGCCTCTATCTCTCTCTCAAACTCCTCTCAAGCTTCCCAGTCCCTTTACTTCAACTTCACAAATGGAAAACGTCAATCTTGCCGAACTTGACCCAGCTACCCATGCCAAGGTTGAGTCTTTGCTAAAGGCTCAGTCTTCTACATCTGACCCATCTATTTCTACACACACTCCACAAGATGAGCCTCCCCAAACACGAAACACCGCCCCTGTCCTTCTCATAGAAAGCCCAAGCCCCACTAAAGAGCCTACCATCCCAGCAGCTCATCTATTCTCCCATGAGCCCAAGGTCGATCTTTCACTCATAGCCGAAGACTTGGAACTGGCTGGCTATGATGTCGAGAAAGAGCTTGGCCTGCCAACTACTGAAGCCTCTACTCTTGCTATGTCTCACTCTACCCCAGCAAAGGGTAAGGGTGTGCTTGAAATTGACACACCTTCCCGGCAAGGTACTCAAACAAGGCCAGGTACTCAGTCTCTCATTTCTCCTAAGCAGCTTCTCGCTTCTATCCCTTCAGACTCAGATGACGACGAGGATTACCATATTCAAGCCCGTCGTCCAGGCCATGACTCTCCTCTGCCCTTAACCACTCAGAAACCCGATCGATAGAGTGATGTGTTGCGCCGTAAGAGTCGTAAGCGAAATTCCCCTCTTCCTCTTCCTCCCACCGAGGAAATTGAGTCATTTGACGGTTCTAAGCATGAGTCGCCTCCACATGAAGTTATGCCAGAGAAAGGTCCATCTACACGCTCTAAGCGCCCTAAGGTGATCGGCGCTAATGAGTTTCCTTCGGTGCCACCAGGTATTGCTAAGCGCTCCTTTTTGTTTCCTGAGATTGTCACCTCTGATCTCCTCTCTGAGATACACAAGTCCTCGCATATATCGCGCTTCTCGACGTGGATAAGCTTTCAAGGTTGGGATAAGCTGGAAACTGAGCTGGCGAGGTGTAATGATTCGATGGTGTACCAGTTTTACGCCACCATGGAGTATCAGCCTGCTAACCCCGAGTACAGTCAGGTATGGTTCAACTGGAGAGGGAACTCAAGAGAAACCTTCTTAGTGAAGGATTTGGAAAAGGCGATAGGGCTAACTGGACAAACTAATGATTTTGGCCACCTCTACAAGAAGAACTGGCCAGCTAGCGCTAAGTAGCTCAAAGAAGCGGTATTTGGACCGAATGTGCCAAAGCGCACCCTTACCGTTGACATGCTGAAGCTGAGCCGCAGATTACTTCATCATCACAAACATAACTCCAAGGGATTACGACAGAGAGAAAGTCACAATCGCAGATTGTTGCATAATGGCCGCGGTAATCTCGAACGAGGTAGTTAATACAACCCAGATAATCTTAGTGCACTCTTTGTTTAACGTCTTCTAACGACAGAGAGAAAGTACACTCTTTGTGTGAAAATCTTAGTGCGCTTTAAACACTTAAAGCGCGCTCTTATTGTTGTCTGACCTTTTCCGCGTTCAAGGACTTTAGTAAATCAATTACTAAGTGTCTTACACTGGTCAAGCGCATCTCCAAGTATTAAAGCGCAATTCGATACTTGATAAGCGCATCTAAGACTTAATGAACCTTAGAAGACGTTAAACAATAGTGGCTTAATAAACACGAACCTACAACCAGGTATGCAGTGCATGTGTAAGAGGTAAGCAGGTAAGAGATTCATTCAAATCCAAGAAAGAAGTAAGAACCTCTAAACTACTCGATCTCATTCACATGGATTTATGTGGCCCCATAAAAACTCTAAGCCATGGTGGAAATAGATATGTGTTTGTCATTATCGATGACTACTCCGACAACACATGGACCATCTTCCTTTCCTCAAAGGAGGACGTTTTCTCAGAGTTTGTGGTATGGAAGAAACGTTTAGATCTTCAACCTGACAACCCTCTAAAGGCTATTCGTACCTACGACAAAACGGACTTCGACAACTATCAATTCCTTTCTCTATTCAAGGATAGTGGTATAGATCACAATTTCTCCGCACCAAGAACTCCTCAGCAAAACGGGGTGGTATAAAGAAAGAACAGAACCTTGGAGGACATGACCCAGACACTAATGATCGGGACTAGATTGCCCAGAAACTTTTTGGAAGAATTCCTACAAGCTACTGAAGGGACACATACCCAATGTAAGTCACTTACGTGTCTTTGGTTGCAAGTGCTTTCCTCATATCAACGGAAAATAGAACTTGGGAAAATTTGAAAAGAGATGTAACACCCCCAATTCACATGGGAATATTACCGCCGATGACTTCAGATCCTCACGTCCAAAATCACCCAGGCTTATAACATTGAACAAAAACATAACATTTATATATAAATAATATCAAAGTCTTACATAATAATACGGAAAATCAGTATAATATGAAATAGTAATACAAATTACATTAACGAAAGACTTGTAAAAACAACAATTATAAATATAACTTGGTCAACATCAGGATCGTCAACCTTGATAACGTAAACTTGAAACATTAACTGCCAACAATCGGGATTTCTTCTTCATACCTCGGGAGCACCAGCTGATGTGCCGTATCTGGACGGATGATACCGTCCAACCATGCAAGGAAAATAGCGGTCGATTAGTCTAATTAAAGACTATGCAAATGGGATTTATACGAGCTCTATGTAGACGTATCTAGTTAAACCCATCGTTTCTCGAATGAAAGTCGATAGCCGAGGGAAACTCCGACACTTCCACCGAATTAGGAAACTATATATATATAGATAACAAGATGACTTACTTAACTAGGAGGCTAGACAATTTTCCAAGTTGTACTAATTGTACGGAACACATTAATTAGGCACATGAGTGATCTTTATCTTTTGTACTTACAAAACGATTATTATGTTGAAGGTTTTAATAATGTCTCGGAATGAGAATGAAGGGAATAATCCCGATTTTCGGCACTAGCTAAATGCACCACCACTTATATCCGCATATAAGGGTACGGTCATGACCAAAAGATATTAGGTCACATCCTCCTAACACCAAGTTATAAAGAAACAACTAGACCTCGCAAGGTACATAGTGTTCCTACAAATACTCGTACTAACTACACATTCATATCCACATCAATCCATAACATAGTTCATCTATCACCCTAAGGTAATAATGTATATAAATATATATAATAAGTGTAGTCACTACATGCATACAACCTAAATATGATATTCATTTTAGGTTTATAATTAATGTTCCCAACGCACAAGAGAATAACTTTATCCCAACTTAATATAATAGCTGATTCATTGTTATCTAAGACAAATATGGAATAAATGAAATAAGAAAGAGCGAACCACCACTTGCCTTATATTGAAAGATGTTGATACATATCTAATGAAGATAAGGTTCCTAGTTTATGGGCTTGATTCCAAAAACTCGACTGTAATTCGGCAGAACAGATGTTGCTGCACGACTAGGTTCGAACTACTCGTTCAAGGCATAAACGGAGACAGAATCGGACATGTTTGGTACAGTTGGCTTTGTATCAAAATGAACTACAAATTAGAATCAAGAAACTCCATAAAAGATGAATTATATCCTCCGGAAAAGGCAAAGACCTGAGCACTTACTAGTCACGTTGTAACAGTTATTGAAGTGTGTGATGAACTTCGAATAGCTCGTTCAGGGGTCAAATGATAACAAAAATGGATGTGGATGGTATTGTTGGCTTCGTATCAAAACGAAATAAAATTTAGCATCAAGAAAATCAAGAAAATATGAACTATAGACTCGTTAAGAGGGAAAACCGTGAGCACTCACTGTTCACGCTGGAAATTAGAGGATGGGTTGTGCAATGAACTTCGAATAGCGCGTTCAGGGGTCAAATGACAATGAAACTGAACGAGATTGATGTAGTTGGATTTGTATCGAGTTTAATTATAATTTAGACACAATAATCTCAGAAAACGATTGACGAGAAGTTCATAAATACAGAAAAAACAGAAGTGGCCGAAAAATTAGAGTTTAAGGACGACTTACAATCTTCGGAGTTGAATTGATATCGTTCGGAAACAGAATTGGATGATTCAAGAGTCGAACTCCACTAATTTGAGTATGATGAATTCAAATTTATGGTCAAACTAAATAAACAAAAGTTTGAACTAGAGTATCTGGGAGGATTTCAGATTCGGGTTGAGAGTGAAAGAGAGGAAGAAGCTCCTTATTTATAGAACAATGGTGATGATGAAGATGCAAGATGAAGAGATAAGAATGCATTAATGTCAGTCTAAGCCTGCTCAGCTTAAACACTCCTCTTGTTTTGATGATGATAAACACAACATTTGATGTTTCTTGTGTGTGATGAGCTTTACAGGCATAACTTTAATAGATGAAGAGTAGCTTTGACACAAGCGACCAAGCTAGAGAGTATCTTTGTTCCTTGAGAAGACAGAGAGTCTCGCTAAGGCAGTTGCGACCAGAACAGAACAAAAGAATCAACCTAGAAGTGAATACTGTTGAAGGCGAAGGACTAGCACAGTGCATGGAGAGTCGCTGCGAGCTAGTGAATCCTTTGCTTCAACACAAGTGAAAATGAAGAGTGTCCCAGGTGGAAATCTTGCACCAGCGTGTAGAGTATTCGGGCCAGGCGAGGATAGTCGAAAAGCTTAGTAGGAGGATGTGTGATTCCTGCCTATGGAGAGAGAGTGAAGCGGATTGCCAAGCTGGAAGAATAGGAAGCATGAGGAATGTTGTGGGGTGGATTGCCAGCGTGGAGAAAGTTTGTTACAAGGGTTGTTGCTCAAGAAAAGAAGAAATGCGTGTGGAATTCTGGTGAAGCTACTTGGTGGAGCGGTCACACGGATTGCCAACGTGGCGATCTTCTATAGATATGTCTGATAGGAGAATTATTAGCACACGAACTTGAGAACCTCATTGAGAGAGAAACAATCTAGCTCACTTAGGAAAAGCAACCTAGGGAAAAACACAAAAGGATTTGAAAGTCTGGAAGTTAGTATAGTTGAGTGTTTAGGAGAAACATAACATGACTAGAAAACTAGGAGGGGAGTACGATTGAGTGTTTAGGGTGAGAAGCTAGTGATCTCTGGTGGAGCGAGTGTATCAATTCAACTTGAGAGCAACCATAGGAGGAAACCTTGTACAGAGCTGAGAGCGATAGTATTGAGTGGAGAGTTGTAATTCATTATAATTCTCTGTTTGATATAATCAATATATTGGTGAGTTTCATCCCAGGCTTGAGTTAAGCCAAGGGTTCTCACGTTACCAAATATCTTTGCATATTGAGCTGAACTTTCTACCTAACAATTCAAAGTTCGTATTGTGGCAAATCCCTTTGTTTCCGCAAATATAACATACTCGCTTTGTAATGAGAAGTGTTTACTAAAGGGACTTAGACTCGCTTTAAAATGTATTTACATTCCGCATCTTTACAATACTAAAGCTAGTCTATCGAGCTACTCTTTTATAAGAGCTAGTCGATATAATCTACTCCATCTTATTCTACGAGCGATTCATTTATCCATTAACTCGCTGAATTTGATCCTTGTACACTAGCTTTGTAGCTACTTGTACTTAGGATATAGAGTAAGTGTGACAGTGTTTTTAACTATATTTTATCACACTTAAGCTAGTCTTGTACGATTCTATCTACACACATAAAACCCACAATTGGTATTAGAGCAAGGTTGCTCAATCTTGCACAAATTTGATTCCTACTCTCTAGTCTGAATCATGGGCAACGAAAAACAATCTTTTAACCAAGGGATCTCGTTGGATAAGCCTCATGGGCTCTGTTGGAAATAACACGCTACCAAAGTAGAAAACACGTGTTTTAATCAGCTATTGTTCTCTGTCACTAAGGTTCATTAAGCCTTAGTTGCGCTTAACAAGGATTCAATTGCGCTTTGAATGCTTGGCTTGCGCTTAACCTATGATGAACTATTAGTAATGAATTTACTAAAGTCCTTAAGTGCGGAAGAGGTTAGACAGACAATAAAGCGCGCTTTAAGTTGTTAAAGCGCACCTATATTTGCACACACAAGAATTTCCAAACGGTGAGAACCCTAAGTCACTAGCTGACTCGGGATAAAACTCACCACTACACTTGTATTGATTAAGAAGTGATTACAATCTCTCGCTTCAACACAAGAAGCTCACTCGTAAGCACTCACTCTACAATACTCTCAGTTCAGCTCTGAAGAACAAAGGCACTCTCAACACTCTCTGATTACAAACGAAATATCTCTTAAGCTCTCTCTATCTTCCTATATTCTCTACGTTTGCAATACCTAGAGTGAATGAAATAGTACTCTATTTATACACAAGTCTTAAGCTAAACCTATAACTCAATTGTGTAACAAACAAAGACTAAGCACAATGCCACCTCATCAATCCGTGTGCCTTGATCACTTCACCAGAATTAATCAACGGCTTGGAGTGAATTGGTTTTGTTCTTCATGTGTTGATCCACGCCACATAAGCAATCCGTGTGCTTCAAGCTCTAACAAACTCTTGCCACGCTGGCGATCCCTGGAGTAGCGTCCCAAAGAGTGTGAAGTTCTTCTCGCACCTTCCTGTGCACGCAACTTGCACTCTCCCGCTTTACCAGCCTTCGAAGCGTGTAGATTTGTTCTCCTGCGCTCTGGCACACCCTAAGCTTCAGTGGAACCTCGTGGTCAACTTTCTTCAACTTCATTCAAGCGCGTCTCTACGCCCTCGAAGCTCGATCACTCTTACATCTTGGTCTTGAATGGATTTATTAAACACCGTTTGCGAAACTTACTTTCTCCGCTTGGTGTTAAGCGCGACTGTGACCAGTCAAGCGCATCTCTAAGTGACTTAAGCGCATCCTTACAAATATGGCAATAACCTGGAAGGCTTAAAAACACTAAGAGATTAGACATATTAGTTTGTTATCATCAAAACAAAGAGAAATAGATTTAAGCTTTAACAAGATGATTAAAGCTCAACTAACAATTTCCCCCTTTTTGATGATGACAAACTGTAAACAGGTAAGCTCATGAATTCTTTCTTAAGTGACTAAAATGAAGGCAATAATATCAATTTAATCAAGTATTCAGATTCGGAATTGGATCAAAGTAACTTACCAAGGTACTTAACCATACCAGTTTTCAATTCCCCCTGAATTCAAGCACGATCTCATACTTCACCCTTAATCAAAGAGGAATTTACCTGTGTTTTTCCCCTTTTGACATCATCGAAAAATTCAAAGCAAAGTCATACGGTAAGAAAGATAGTAGAGTGCGCTTGCTAGCTAAGACGTCAAACAAAGCTTAAGAGAGAACATTAAGCAACTGAAGTAAGGAAAAGTCAGGTTAGTAAGGCTCTCAGAGATATAAAAATCGAAAGCATACTTAATTATCATTCAGTACAAACTGCCACAAGAGTAGCTGGAAACCTAACAAGATAATTCATAAATCACATAAACAGAGTAGAGAGAAAAAAGAGAAACAGCAAAAGCGCTTAAAAGCGCAACCATCACAACAACTCAAGGGCTACCACCCCGTTCTTCGTTAAACCTCTCCTGAACTAGCTTAAGCATTGAAGACATAATCTCCACCATTTCACCAAGACGCTTCTCCACTCGCTCCTGATGCGCTTCCATCGAAGCGACTATAACAGATAAATCGGCGGAGCTGGAGGAGACCCGAGCGCGAGGGCTCAGCTCGGAGCGTGAGCTAGAGTGGGGTTTCTCCTCATTCTTGGGCAATAAGATGGAAACTATAGCGTCTGTGGTAAGAAAGGTAGAACAGGCATAGTCTGGGAGAGAAGTGTCATACAAACCATCCGCTCGAAGCATTTTGCAGATCAAGTGGGGAAAAGGCAGAGGTCCAGAGGTTGCAGCGCGACACAACACCAAGTGACTCATCATAAGCTGAGCTGTGTTGACTACCTGGTTAGAGATAACGACAGCCATGATGCAACAGTCAGCAATGGTCACCTTATCACGATCATAATCCCTGGGCGTGATGTTTGTGATGATGAAGTGGTGAAGCAAGCGCTTGGAAGGACGGAGGAGATCAACTGTCAGCGCACCTTTTGGCACATTGGGGCCAAATACTGTCTTCTTGAGCGCTGTCGCACCAGCTGGCCAATTCTTTTTGTACAGCCGACCAAATTCGCTGGACTGCTCTGTCAGCCCTATTGCCTTTTCCAAATCCTTTACTCGAAAGCTCTCCTTTGCATTACCTCTCCAGGTGAAGGTCACCGAGCTATACTCAGGGTTGGGTGGTGGATACTCCAGAGCTGCATAAAACTAATATACCATCGCATTGTTGCATCGCGCTGGCTCCGTTTCTAGCGTATCCCACCCTTGAAAACTTAGCCACGTAGCAAAGCGGGCAACGTGAGATGAGTCTTGGAGGCCGGTGAGCAGGTCTGGAGTCACAATCTCTGGAAACAGAAAGGAGCGCTTCTGCACACCTTGAGGAACTGAAGGAAAGTCAGTTAAGTTTGTTACCTTTGTGCGCTTTGAACGTGTAGAAGCGCCAACTGGTTTTGGTGCAGGAGGAGGAGACTCGTGTTCAGAACCATCTGAAGACTCGTGCTCTGAAACGGTAAGAGGGGGAGCAATAGCCTTGCGCTTTTTACCTTTCCTGCGAAGCGCATCACTCAACCTATTTGGCTTTTGAGACGGAAGAGGAAGGGGAGATTGAGCGCTTGTTCTGGGCAGAAGCTGAAATTCTTCATCAGCGTTAGAGTCAGAGGGAATGGCTGCCAATAGCTCCTTGGGTGACGGATAAGAGTGCGCTGGAGGCCTGATCTGAGAGCCAGAGCGAGAAGGTGTATCAATACGTAAAATACCTTTACCCTTAGCCGGCGTTGTATGAGATGTCTCGGCCTGAAGTCGTCCCAGCTCTTGAACTGGATCATATCCAGCGAGCTCCAGATCTGATGCAAGTAACTCCAAATCGACCGGAGGGTCATGCGAGAATTTGGGTTCGGAGGGGCTTTTGGAAGGACTTTTGGAAGGGGGAGATGGGTCGGTAAGATCTATGGGAGGAGATGGTGATTTAGGCGCAGGAGACGTAGGAGATGGTTGATGTTGAGGGGCCGCTTTAGTGGAAGGGGACGTAACCTCATGAGAGACCGGGGTATGGTGTGATTCAGGCTGAGTGGAGGATGAGGTTTGGACGATGGACTGAATTTTGGCACGGGTTTCTGGGTCAAGGTCTGGGAGTGCGCTCAAGACTTTGTCCATGGTGATAAGTGAGTAAAAATGGAGAAAAGAGAGTGGAGGAAGAGAATATAGGTAGAAGATAAGGATGGTAAGGCAGGATTTGAAGAATAAATACCTCATATATATAGCTCTTGCATCTACTCTGGAGCCGCTTCAACAAACCAATCAAACGAAAGAGCCGTTTCCCATTCAACGGTCCAATAAGATTTGCCAGAATCCCGCTAGGCCTGCGCATAGCCCCAACGGCTAGAAATGTGACCGTTGCACTGCAGATATAGCCGTTACATCACTCGAGCGGCGCGCTTTAATTGCATGAAAAGTATTTCTTCATTAATAAGCAAACCCAACCACGAAGGAATCCCACCCGGATGCGCTGCAAAGCGAGATGCACTGTAATGCCTATATGCGCTGAACACTGAAGCGCATCCCCAAGCACCACTGAGAGCTAAAACCGAAGAAGTATAACACAGATTGAGATGAGTAGTCGTGAGAGTGTGATGTCCAGTTCAATTTTCAAACTACAATGTAAAGAAATTCATGAATAGGAAGATGCACATTTCATATAGGGGACATTAGAGCATTCAATCACTCAAGTTGATGTGGACGTATGTGCATATACATGTAACATGGTAATTTAGGCTTTATGTGAATACTTCTCTATTGTAGAGCTCAATAAAGGACGATAGAAGCGTTACATCTAGTCAGGTTAGGGACACCTATGCAATGGATCATTTCTTAGGCATGTAATATGGGTAGAAGACGATCACCATTGTCACGTTTTGGCAAATAAGAGCATGCATGGATTAGGATTATATCAAATCGAGCCAAACAAGTCAGACAAGTTCAATACTAATTCATTTCAATGATCAACCAAAAGTATGAAGACTCAAAGCTATCAAGCGCAAGCGACCATAGTTCGTACCTTGATACTAAGCTCGCTAGTTCTAGTCAAATAGAGGAATACTTACAGTGACATTGCCTCGAAGCTTAATGGAGTCGAATAAGGCCAAGCTGAACCCTGAGGTTTAAGAATACCTGACGATTAAGCGCCTTAGTGAAGATATCTGCCAATTGCCCTTCTGAAGATACATGAATAAGCTCAATATGCTTGCGCTCCACATGGTCTCGTAGAAAGTGATGTCTTACGTCAATGTGCTTCGTTCTTGTATGATGGACAGGATTCTTCGAAACACATATAGGGCTAGTATTATCAAAAAATGTGGATATAGTGTCAAGAGTAATACCATAGTCAACGAGTTGTTGCTTTATCCACAACACTTGAGCGCAACATTGCGCTGCAGCTATGTATTCGGCCTCAGTCGTTGAAAGCGCGGTGCAGTTTTGTTTCTTGGATCCCCAGGAGACTAAGCAGGGGCCAAGGAACTATGCCATACCACTAGTGCTCTTTCTATCAGCCAAGTAACCTGCATAATCTGCATCGGTATAGCCAACAAGAGAAAGACCGCCCCATTTGGAGTACCAAAGCCAAAGATCGTCAGACCCTTTTAAATACCTGAAGATGCGCTTTACATGAGCAAGGTGAGAAGCGCGAGGGTCTGACTGTGATCGAGCGCATACACTAACGGAAAAAACGATATCGGGACGTGAAGTAGTCAAATACATTAGAGAACCTATCATACCTCGATACATGGTTTCATCTACCTTCTCAGCCATTAGATCTTTGTCTAGTTTTGTAGTAGTGGAGAGAGGAGTAGGACAAGGTTTAGAGTTCTCCATTTGATACTTCTTAAGCAACTCTTTGATGTATTTCTGCTGGTGAATCTCAATGCCTTCATCCATTTGGTTGACTTGAAGCCCTAGAAAATACTTGAGCTCACCAATCATGCTCATGCTGAACTTGAGGCTCATGGTGTTCTTAAAGTCTTCTACTAGCTGCAAGTTAGTAGAACCAAAAATAATATCATCAACATAAATTTGAACAATGAGAATATCACCTTTCACTTCCCTTATGAAGAGGGTTTTGTCCACCAAACCTCTCTTGTAGTCATTTGCCAACAAGTACTTAGATAGACAGTCATACCAAGCGTGAGGGGCTTGCTTTAGTCCATATAGCGCTTTGTCAAGAAAGTACACGTGGTCTGGATAAGCTGGATCTTCAAATCCTGGTGGTTGCTTGACATAGACCTCCTCATTAAGCTTACCATTGAGGAAGGCTTTCTTCACCTCCATTTGAAATATCTTGAATCCTTTGTGTGCTACGTAAGCTATCAACAGTCGAATTGCCTCTAGACGAGCTACTGGTGCGTACGTTTCATCGTAGTCAATGCCCTCTTGTTGATTGTATCCCTGTGCAACAAGACGCGCTTTGTTTCGTACCACCACTCACTGTCATCCAGCTTGTTTCTGTATACCCAGCGCGTACCAATAATGTTTCTATTACCTGGCCGGGGTACGAGACGCCAAACTTGGTTGCGCTTGAACTCCTCTAACTCTTCTTGCATGGCTATTATCCAATCTGGATCTTGAAGCGCAACTTGTATGGACTTGGGTTCCTGTAAAGAAACAAAAGCACTACAAGCAAGCATGTTACGAACGTTAGAGCGAGTCTGGGTACCTTTTTCATACTGAGATATGATCGCAGAAATTGGATGAGAGTTCATCTGTTGATAATCGCGCACGGTGACCTCTGTATTGTCTGGTAGCTTCATCGTTGTTGTTTTGGACAAGCTTTCACTACCACCAGAAAGGCCACTCGGTCCCGCTTGAGGACTTCCAGGTTGCGCTTCACCATTGCTAGGTCCCGCTTGAGAGCTAGAAGGGGTAGAAGAAGTAACAGAGGGAGTTACCTGACCTGGAGAAAGAGGTGAAGGGGGAGCAAGAACGTCAATGGATGGGCCATTTTCATGATCTTCATTCTGAGTGTTGTCCTCTGGAATTGCTTCTTCACTGGGAATGCAGGCTTCTGTGGCCAAGGGCTGAGAAGCGCATCTTCCACTATCATCATCGTCACTTTCCATACCTGAAGAAGGGATAGAAGGTTGCGCTTGAGGACTGGGAAGAGAAGCTGGAAGTAGATCATGACTGGAGAATGGATCATCGTTGATTTCTGGAACACTTTCAAGCTCTCCTTTATTGAATTTCACATGGATGCTATCTTCTTCCCTCTGAGTTCTCAGATTGAGTACTCTATATCCCTGACTTGTAGGTGCATATCCAAGGAAGATAGCCTCGTCATTCCTCCTTTACTCGTGATAGAGGGAAAGGAGCTACGAGTCGCTTTAGCTTTTGAGCAGTCTGAGCATGAAGTCATGGATTCCACCTTGATGCGAGGAAGACCACGAACAAGATCTTTGGACTGAAGCTTGTTGAGTAGATGTAGACTTGTGTGTCCCGTTATCTTGTGCCAAAGATTTGTCGTTTCAGTGAGTGTAGCTAGACACAGGTTGCGCTTAGGAGAGAAGGAGTGGTCGAAGAGGTAAGTGTTGTCTATGCGCTTGCCCTTAAGAAGCACCTCTTGTTCAGGACTGACCACTGCACACTCAGTTGTACTAAACCATACCTTATTATCTCCTTGGTCGCATAGTTGTGCTACACTCAGTAGATTGAACCGAAGGTTCTCTACTAAGTTTACATCTCCTATTTGAATAGCTTTGTTGAGATGCGCTTGTCCTTTAGCAATGATCTTCCCTTTCTTTTTGTCACCGAAGGAGACACTGCCTCCTTCCTTAGCTTGGAATGAAAGTAGTAACTGTGGATCACCCGTCATATGGCACGAGCAACCGCTGTCGATATACCACCTACATTTCATCCCAACCTGCAATAATAGAGATCAAGCTTTGATCTCCCATCGAAGCTTGCGCTTCGTGGGAACATTACACATAGCTATTTCTGAGCTAGTTTTTTGGACTGGCTCATAATAGCTAGGATCGTTCAGGTCTAACACAATGTGAGGTCGCGCTGGACGAAGCGCACCTCTGTGTCCAGAAGCGCAACCGTGCTTAACAGAAGACTGTTGAATACATGTACGCTTGCCCTTATTTTTAGCCATTGGCTTATAAGGCTTACTCTTAAGAACCTTCAAGTCTTTGCACTCATGCTTGTCATGTCCATTTTGACCACAAAAGGTACAGTAATGGTTACCTCTCACATAACCATACTTGCCCTTTCCCGGTCTAAATGGTTCTTTCTTTTGCAAGACGGGAGACTGAGTTGAGGTAAGCGCTTGTTTCTTATACAAATGATGCGCTTTTCCCCCACAAAACCACTCTTTGGTTTCTGAAGGTTGTTCCTCAAGTACCTTAATCCTGATCTTTAAATGAGAGTTTTCACTCTTGTAGGCAGTTAGGTCTTGTTCAAGTGACTTGATCTTAGAAGATATTTCACTTGCTTGAGGAGGAATGGAGGAAGAGGAAGATTCCTGGGGGTCATAAACCAATCCAGGTCTAGCTTTAACAAAGCCTGTTTGAGGGACAGACTTTGTTTCCACTAACTTTGTAAGAACATCAAGCTTTGATATGATCTGATCAAGCTTAACATCTTTGGTTGAGACAGAGTTACTTTCCAACCCTTTACCATGACAAAGTTCACAAGATTTAGAGAGGAGTGTGGTTTTGTCATGTAAATGTTTAGAAAGCTCAACCAGTTCTTCCTTAGCATTATCTAGTTCAACAAGCCGTGCTCTAGCATCAGTTGCTAGAGACTTGTGTTGAACCATAAGCTCTTTTAGAAGGAGGACAAGATTGCGCTTGGGAAGAATGTCAAGGTTCAGATCATTTACCTCAATCTCAGAGCCAGAGTCTGAGTCAGATGCGGCGCCAGCCATTAAGCACAAGTCGGGTTGCGCTCCATCGTCCGAATCATCATCAGATTCTCCCCAAAGTGTGACGAATGCTTGTTTGGGGGGCTGTTTTGAGCTTGATCCTGGATTCACTTTTGGATGAGGACACGCTTTTGCAAGGTGACCTTTCTCATTGCAGTTGAAACAAGTGAAATCCCTGAGGTCGGTCTGCTTATAGGTAGAGTCGCGCTTTTGTTTGTTGAAAAACTTTTTCACAAGCTTGGTCATCATAGCAACGTCCCTATCATCGTCGTCTTCTCCTTCATCATCATTTTCAAGCTTTTGGAGAACACGAGATAACTTGAGCGCCATTCCTTTGTTCTCTCGTTCTGATTGCTTTTCCTCATTGTTCTTGATTTCCTGCACTTTAAATTTCCCTGCAAGAACCGAGATAGGCAATTCTCGAGTTTCCTTGGACTGAAGAAGAATTTGCTTGAGGGTTGTATACTTTGAGTTCACTCCATGAATGAACGCCATAGAATATTCCCAAGCTTTCTTCTCCATTCCAGCAGAAAGCATCTTGTCATACAGGATTTGACACCGAGAATGATAATCAGAGACGAGCTCATTTTCCCCCATTCGAATGGAGCAAAATTCGCGATTAAGCTCAAAGATACGGTTGTCCTTCATATCATCACTACCTGAGTGCATGTTTATAATGGCTTTCCACATGGCTTGGGCAGTGGGGAGGGACATTACCTTGTCTATATCTTTCCTTGAAAGAGCATTAAGAATGAGCTATCGCGCTTTAGCATTCTTCTCCATAAGTTGGTACTCTTTTGCTTCCCATTTTGAGTCATCCGTTTCGGAGATCTTCTCATCACCCATCTGTTGGATGTAGTTCTTCGTCATAGTGAGCCACCATTCGAGTTCGCCTTCAACAAGGACATGGGGCTTGGCGAGAGAAATACCGAGGTTGAAGCTGGCCATTGTTCTAGACTTGAGAATCCTTTTGAACCTGTAAAAGGATTAGTGCAAATAGCTAACCTGTCGGCTCTGATACCAATTGTTGGAAATAACACGCTACCAAAGTAGAAAACACGTGTTTTGATCAGCTATTGTTCTCTGTCACTAAGGTTCATTAAGCCTTAGTTGCGCTTAACAAGGATTCAATTGCGCTTTGAATGCTTGGCTTGCGCTTAACCTATGATGAACTATTAGTAATGAATTTACTAAAGTCCTTAAGTGCGGAAGAGGTTAGACAGACAATAAAGCGCTCTTTAAGTTGTTAAAGCGCACCTATATTTGCACACACAAGAATTTCCAAACGGTGCGAACCCTAAGTCACTAGCTGACTCGGGATAAAACTCACCACTACACTTGTATTGATTAAGAAGTGATTAAAATCTCTCGCTTCAACACAAGAAGCTCACTCGTAAGCACTCACTCTACAATACTCTCAGTTCAGCTCTGAAGAACAAAGGCACTCTCAACACTCTCTGATTACAAACGAAATATCTCTTAAGCTCTCTCTAGCTTCCTATATTCTCTACGTTTGCAATACCTAGAGTGAATGAAATAGTACTCTATTTATACACAAGTCTTAAGCTAAACCTATAACTCAATTGTGTAACAAACAAAGACTAAGCACAATGCCACCTCATCAATCCGTGTGCCTTGATCACTTCACCAGAATTAATCAACGGCTTGGAGTGAATTGGTTTTGTTCTTCATGTGTTGATCCACGCCACATAAGCAATCCATGTGCTTCAAGCTCTAACAAACTCTTGCCACGCTGGCGATCCCTGGAGTAGCGTCCCAAAGAGTGTGAAGTTCTTCTCGCACCTTCCTGTGCACGCAACTTGCACTCTCCCGCTTTACCAGCCTTCGAAGCGTGTAGATTTGTTCTCCTGCGCTCTGGCACACCCTAAGCTTCAGTGGAACCTCGTGGTCAACTTTCTTCAACTTCATTCAAGCGAGTCTCTACGCCCTCGAAGCTCGATCACTCTTACATCTTGGTCTTGAATGGATTTATTAAACACCGTTTGCGAAACTTACTTTCTCCGCTTGGTGTTAAGCGCGACTGTGACCAGTCAAGCGCATCTCTAAGTGACTTAAGCGCATCCTTACAAATATGGCAATAACCTGGAAGGCTTAAAAACACTAAGAGATTAGACATATTAGTTTGTTATCATCAAAACAAAGAGAAATAGATTTAATCTTTAACAAGATGATTAAAGCTCAACTAACAGGCTCTTTCATCTTCTTTCACGGATGATGGGGAAATTTCTTCGTCGTCGCTCGGGTCCGTCTCATCCGGGTTGTTCACCTCAGTATCTTCTTCCTCCATTGGCTCTTCGTTCTAACTTCCCTCGGTACTTCCGGGCGTAGAGTTGGCGATTGCGGCCCTCCGTTCTTCCCACTTGGACATTGAGTCCATCATGTGTTGGACTTGGTTGTTCATGAACTTAGTGGTGTTGTGCGACTCCTCGACAACCATCCTCGTAGTTTCCTCGAGTGCACGAGTGGTTCTCTCGAGGCGCCCTATTAGGACATGCATTAGGGTCCTTGTGGAGGTCTCCGGGTTGGGGTAGGGCCTCCATGATCGCGTCGGGTAGGGGGCTGCATGAAATATTGATATTTTCTTTGCTCGACCTCCCTTGCGATGGCCTCCGCGGCCTCCTTCACAGCTTCTACCTCCGCCACTCTCGCAGCTCGCTCCTTGGCTCTTCTTCTTTCCGCATTCTCTTCAAACTCCTTCATCTGCGCCTCAAACCCTTCCATTTCTCGTCCTGTCTCTTCAATCCGCTTCAGCCTAGCATCATGACTGGTGGTACTCATCAGTAATAATGGTGCTGACCGTATAAATGGGCCGCACTAAAGATAGTTAACTCGCAAAGATAAGACAAGAGAGTTAGACTCCCCGACAACGGCGACAATTTGATGGATGATGTCGTAGGAAATCCAATCAAAGTAAACCTTAGCTTACTCTCCACATATGTAGAGCGGTAAGTAAGAGTCGATCCTACAGGGAGCCTGCAAATCTTGTCTCGTCTTTGCAGAAGAACTAACTTAATAAGAATAGAGAGAAAGAAGGGGGGATATGGTTGATTGGTTTAGAAAACAGTAAGCAAGCGCTTTGCTCTCCAAGGCATCACCTACAAAGTTATGGGTTTTCATCATCAAATTCCTATTACAAATTGGATTCTATCTCTATACTATATGTTATGTCTGTCCTAATCCATGTACTAAGGTTTCTAAATAGGTTAACTAGTCCTAAAAGCATCTGTCCTACCAATCTAGCCATGAAACTATCAAGATTAGATCCTATGAAGCATTAAGATCATGAATAAATAGGAAGGTGCACTGCCCTTGGCGCCAATATCTCATTAATCCCCCTATCCTACAAGTCCAGCTAGTCCAGGTAGAGATTTGAGCCACTAAGTAGGCAAGGTTCTCCAAGTTGGATAAACCATGCCCTAGCTACATGAAGGAAACATGAAAACCTAGGTAGCTAATCCAGATAAACATATTTCAGTCAATTACTAAACATTCAAGAGATTAAAACAACACAATAACATATTATTATTATAACAAAAACCCTTACCTCCGCAGGCCTAAGCCCGGAGAACAAAGCAAAGGAGATTACTCCGCATTCATTCTAACAACGCTATTTTATTCTCTGGAAAATTATGATTATTTGGGAGGAGGCAAAACTCCTGTATTTATAAGAAAGCAAGACCTAATTAATGTATGTGGAAAACCCTGGACCATAATTACACAATCCTAAGCATTTAAGCCCACTTAAGCTCATTTAAGTAAACTTCTCGCGACGACTAGAAAGGGGAAGGCAACATTGTGTCTTCTTGGGAGCGATCGCGTCTCTGTGCAGGGACGTAGGCGCGAGCGCGTCTTCCTGGATGGGATCGCACTGCTGGCTAATCCGTGCTTCTTCGCTTCTCTTCTTGGCCCGCGCTTGATTTCTGCCTTCCACGCCTCTTCCGTGTGCTTGTAATCCTCGTATTAACTTGGAAGCTCTATGATGACGGTATCACGGCCATATACTTCATTTGTGGCCTCTTTTGCCCATGATTTATGCTAAAACCACTTCTAATGATGCTCGATATGCAGCCAATCAACTATCCAGAATTGCACTCTACAGTTGAGAAGCGACTCGTAGAACTCTAGACACATCTCCATCTCTTAACTGAACGTAAAGAAGAGCAAATCAACATTATCTAGAATTTAGTGGCTCTTACCAGAAAGCGTGATGCTTAGGGTGTTTGTTGCTTGTGTCTGTTTGCTTCTCTCTGTGTTCTTTTTGCTTGTTTTAAGATTAATTAGTACTCGTAGGACCTTAGATCCAAAAAGGTGTAAGGTTGTTGTTTTTGAATGATAATAGTGTGTGTTTGTTTCTATATACTTGCGCTATTCTACTTGGTTACTCCTTGCTCTTTTGTGTTCAAAGTCTTGATATGTATGATTACTAGTTTGCTTGTTTCCCTTTCCCACTATTAGTTCCATTTGTATGAATTATTTTGCATTATTGATGATGTCAAAAAGGGGAAGTAAAACAGGTAAATCTATTCGACTAATTGGGAAGAATTTAGACTGGCTTGGTCTAAGGGGGAATAAAGGTATACTTGCTAAGTTCCTTCAGCAAGATTTTGAGCAGATTTGGTCAATTTTTCAAGTATTAAATTAAGATTCATTTCATATCTTATAGCTTAACTGAGTACTCTCTGGAATATATGTGCTTAGACTGTTTAAGTGTTTGTCATCCTCAAAAAGGGGGAAATTATTTGTTTAAGCCTGCTCAGCTTAACCACTCCTCTTGTTTTGATGATGATAGACACAACATTTGATGTTTCTTGCGTGAGATGAGCTTTACATGTATAACTTTAATAGCTAAAGAGTAGCTTTGACACAAGAGACCAAGCTAGAGACTAGCTTTGTGCCTTGGGAAGACAACGAATCTCGCTAAGGCAGTTGCGACCAAAACAGAACAAAAGAATCAACCTAGAAGTGAAGACTGTTGAAGGCGAAGGACTAGCTCAGTGCATGGAGAGTCGCTGCAAGATAGTGAATCCTTTGCTTCAACATAAGTGAAAATGAAGAACGTCCCAGGTGGAAATCTTGCACAAGCGTGTAGAGTATTCGGACCAGGCGACGATAGTCGAGAATCTTAGTAGGAGGATGTGTGATTCCTGCCTATGGAGAGCGAGGGAAGCGGATTGCCAAGATGGACAAATACGAAGTGTGAGGAATGGTGTAGAGCATATTGCCAGCGTGGAAAATTTTTGTTACAAGGTTTTTTGCTCAAGAAAAGAAGAAATGTGTGTAGAATTACGGTGAAGCTACTTGGTGGAGCGGTCACACGGATTGCCAACGTGGCGATCTTCTTTGTTTCAATGTTGTATAGGTTTTCCTTACTTGGGGAATAAGTTTGGAATTCTTTAAATAAGTGTGATAGGAGAATTGTTAGCACACAAACTTGAGAACCTCATGAAGAGAGAAACAATCTAGCTTGCTTAGGAGAAGCAACCCAAGGAAAAACACAAAAGGATTCGAAAGCCTGGAAGTTAGTATAGTTGAGTGTTTAGGAGAATTACAACCGGACTAGAAAGCTAGGAGGGGAGTACGATTCAGTGTTTAGGGTGAGAAACTAGTGATCTCTGACGGAGCGAGTGTGTCAATTCACCTTGAGAGCAACAATAGGAGGAATCCTGTATAGAGTTGTGAGCGATTTTATTGAGTGGAGAGTTGTAAGTCATTGTAATTCTCTGTTTGATATAATCAATATATTGGTGAGTTTTTTCCCGGGCTTGAGTTAAGCCAAGGATTCTCACCATACACATATGTGCATATTGAGCTGAACTTTCTATCTAACAATTCAAAGTTTGTATTGTGGCAAATCCCTTTTTTCCTCAAATATAACATACTCGCTTTGTAGCGAGAAGTGTTTACTAAAGGGATTTAGACTCGCTTTAAAGTGTTTTTACATTCAGCAACTTTAAAATACTAAAGCTAGTCTATCGAGCTACTCTTTTATAAGAGCTAGTCGATATAAGCTACTCTATCTTATTGAGTGGAGAGTTGTAAGTCATTGTAATTTAAGAAATAAGGGACAAGCAATTGCGATTTTATTGAGTGGAGGAATCCTGTATAGAGTTGTGAGTGATTTTATTGAGTGGAGAGTTGTAAGTCATTGTAATTCAAGATTTAAGAAAATGGAACATATGAGGAGAGACCCGTTCGAATACTATCTTTTATCACACTTAAGCTAGCCTTGTACAATCCTATCTACACACATAAAACCCATAATTAACTCTCACATGGAAAAGACAAAGAAGTGACTGCAATAGTTGGTCTATGAGGAGGAGACCTACAAATAGTTGATGAAAATGATGAAGATGGTTATTTACCATAACTTTCACAAATCTGAAAATAAATTACCTTTGTAGGATAATTTGAACTTTCAATTTAATTTTAGGTCTTTTCAAGGTGTTTACAAAAGTAATAAAATTCCTTGAAGATATAATTAAAGTTTAATTTATACCCAATTAAGTGTCAACTTCTTTATTGGGGTATGAAAGAGAGAGTTATTACAATACTACCCTCGTAAGTTTCAACCCTGAAACTTGACCGAAAGAAGACTAGATCCAAACAATAGAAAAAAAACAATGCGGAACAAGAATAGGGGTTATTACATCACTATCCCCTCAACAAAAGTTTCGACTTGCAAGCATGCTGAAAACAATTCAGGTTAACGACTACGCATATTGGCTTCGGTCTCCGAGGTTTCCCAAGTCACTTCTTCGGATCCGGACTTGGACCATAGAATTCTGACGAGCGGAACCATCATGCGGCGCAATTGCTTGTCCCTTATTTCCAGTATTCGAACGGGTCTCTCCTCATATGTTCCATTTTCTTAAATCTTGATGTCATCATAATTGAGAAAGTGAGAGTCATCTGGCACGTATTCCTCAACAAAGACACATGAAAGACATTATGCATTGGGTGTGCTGACGGTGGGAATACCAAACGATAAGCCAACGATCCAACTCGATCGAGGATTTCGAATAGTCCAACATAGCGAGGATTAAGCTTCATGCGCTTCCCGAATCTGAACACTCCATTTGAGGGAGACACTCGCACGAATACCTTGTTACCAACTCTGAACTCAACGACTCTACGCTTTAAGTCGACATAGGACTTCTATCTGCTCTGGGTTGTGAGCATTCACGGTCTGGTTAACGTGACATCTGAGGCAGTCCTTTCCACAAGCTCGGGAGCCAACAAATTCTCATCCCAACAAATAGGCGATGTACACTTCTAACCATACAAGGCTTTGGAACGGGCCATCTTAATGGTCGCATGCCAACTGTTGTTATAAGTGAATTCTATTAGACTTAAGTTGCTTTCCCAACTCGTGGTCCGATCAAGGACACAAGATCTCAGCATGTCTTCAAGAGTCTAAATTGTCCTTTTCGACTGACCATCCCTTTTTGGGTGAAAAGCAGTACTGAATCTCAACTCAGTTCTCATGGCCTTATATAGTTCTTTCTAGAACCTTGACATAAAACGATCATCTCGATTAGAGAGTATGGTTTTCTAAGTACCATGAAGACATACTATCTCGTGAAGTTCAGCCAACTTTTGAGTTGTCCAAGTCGACTTGATAGTGACGAAATGAGCACTTGTAGTTAGTCGGTAAATAATCACCCAGATAGAATCTTTCTCCCTTGAGTCCTAGGTAATCTGTTAACGAAGTCCTTCACAATGTCTTCCCATTTCCACACTAGTACCGGAAGAGGTTGTAACTCTCAGCCCGGCCTACGGTGTTCAATCTTCACCTTCTAGCAAGTCATACATCTTGACACAAACTCTGCAACATCGCACTTCATGTTCAGACACCAGAAGTTCCTCTTCAAGTCTTTATACATATTACTTGAGCCTGGATGCACCGAATATGCTGAAGAATGAGATTCCTTCATAATCAATTGATGAACCTCTACAACATGAGGCACACAAATACGATTCTGAAATCAAAGTAATCCATCATCATGTATCACAAACCCAGACGCCTTTCCATCTTGGACTTCGCTTCATAGCTTTACCAAGACAAGATCATCCGCATGTTTCTCTTTGATTTGCTCTAACAAGGTCGACTGAACCTCCAACATGTTCAGATACCCTTGTTGACGATTGAACCATACTTCAGTCTCACTTCTCAACAATTCAAGCTGCAATTCTGGCTGAGCAGTGAGCAAGGCTATAGCAGTATCATGCATCGTCTTCCTTCTCAATGCATTGGCTACAACATTGGCTTTTCCGGGGTGGTAGAGCAACTCAATATTGTAATCCTTGAGTAACTCCAACCACCGACCCTGCCTCATATTCAATTCCTTTTGAGTGAACACATACTTTATGCTTTTATGGTCGGTGAAAATCTGGCAATGCACACCATAAAGATAGTGTCTCCAGATCTTTAAAGCGAACACCACTACTGATAACTACAAATCATGTGTAGGCTAGTTTGCTTTATATGGATTTAGCTGTCAAGATACATATGCTATGACTTTTCCATGCCGCATAAGCATGTATCCTAAACCTTGCTTTAAAGCATCACTGTAGACCACATACCCTTCAGTTCCTTCAGGCAATGCTAAAACTGGCGTAGATGTGAGACACTTTTTCAATTTCTGGAAGTTGGCCTCACACATCTCATCCCAGATGAACTTCTTATCAACCTTGCGAAGTAAAACGGTCATGGACAAGGTGATCTTTGAAAATCCTTCCACGAACCGTCTATAATAACTTGCAAGTCCCAAGAAACTGCACACTTCTTTAACATTCTGAGGTTGCTTCCAATTAGCTACAACTTCAATCTTCCATGGATCAACCATTACTCCTTTCTCGTTGATCACATGACCAAGGAAGGACACTTCCTTTAACCAAAAGTCGCACTTGGACAACTTGGCATACAACTGATTTTCTCGAAGAATTGATAAGGCAATCCGAAGATGTTCTTCATGAATTCCTTCATTCGGGGAGTAGATCAGGATGTTGTCCATGATCACCACAACAAATTTGTCAAGATACTTCCTAAATCACATGTGCATCAAATCCATGAACACAGCTGGAGAATTCGTTAGTCCGAATGGCATTACTACAAACTCATAATGTCCATATCTCGTCCGGAATTCAGTCTTTGGAATATCCTCATCACGAATCATGAGTTGATGGTAACCCGATCTTAGATCGATATTGGAGAAGACTTTGGCACCATGTAACTGATCTAGAAGATCATCCATCCTTGGCAAGGGGTATTTATTCTTGATGGTGACCTTGTTCAGCTCTCGATAATCGATGAAAAATCCAAAAGATCCATCTTTCTTCTTGACGAAAAGGAAAGGGGCACCCCATGGCGATTCACTTGGTCGAATATATCCCTTCTCGAGCAACTCTTCAAGCTGCTTCTTCAGTTCTTGCATTTATATTGGAGCCATTTGGTAAGGTGCCTTCGAGATCGGTGTCGTTCCTGGTTCCGACTCAATAGTAAACTCCACTTTAAGGTTAGGGGGTAGACCTGGGATTTCTTCCGGGAGACATCCTCAAATTTACGCACAATAGGAATATCGTGAACCAAAATTTCATCCTTTTAGGGCGCATCCAAATAACACAAATACCCGACATAACCTTGTCGAAGCAGCTTAAATGCTGCCATAGAATTAATTAATTTTACATTGTCGGCGTCATTCCGCCCCTGAACTTACACACTTGATGGCCCCCTAGATGAAATTATAACTGTCATTGTACAAAAGTCAATTACAACCCCATGACGTGTTAGCCAATCCATCCCGAGAATAATGTCGTATGGAGCCATGTGAATAAAGATTAAGCCATCTTCAAACTCCCGACCTTGGAGGGTCACTGGGAATCTCTACAACTGATTGGTTCCTATCAATTATTCCCCGTTGGGAAGATTTACTACAAATGGTCCGCATGTATCCTTGCATTTCAAGCCTAAATTATTGACACAACTCTCTGAATAAAAGGAATGTGTAGCACCAGAATCAAATAATATGCATACGGAGGTAGAATCTAGGTATATGGTACCTTGAGCAACTGGAGCATTTGGTTCATCAGCCTGGCACATCTCATACAACCGTTGGCCTTGGTTGCCTGATCCAATTGGAGCTTTTCCCTTGCTCTGAACATTTAATTGAATAGAAGTATTCGCAGTCCTTGCAGGTCCTGTTTGAGGTCGGTTGTTGTAACTAACTGGCCCTTGTTGAGACTCAAACCCAGCTTACCTCTTCTTAGGACAATATGTCTGCATATGTATATCCTTCCCACAATTAAAACATGTCTTTCTAGGTTTTGTGCAAACATTGCTCTTATGGGAAGGAACTCCACAATTGTAGCATTCAACCAGACCCTTACTCTGTTCAGAACATTGCGTTGGCATTGAATGAGATGGCTCAGTTCTGGCTTTTCATGCTTTGGAAAAGTTTGACGGTGTTGCCGGACGTTTGAACCCGCTGTAGTGCTAGTTAGCGACACTCTGACGATGTTGGTTTCTACCCTTCTTTGCATTCTCCACGGCTAATTCCATTTTGATTGTTGCATCAATGTACTCCTCGAGAGTGGAGCAACCATGGCGCAACATCATAGGCTGTAATTCTGAATTCATCTATTCATGGAAGTGCCAGATTTTATCTTCCTCCATTGATATATTAGAATAGTGCAACAGATAATTAAAATTTTCTGCCAGCTCTTTCACCTTCAGTCCATGGTTCTTAGAGTATACAAACTCTTTACGCTTCCCCTCTCGCAAAGCCTTTGAGAAGAAGCGGTTAGTTATCTTAGTATTGAACATCTCCCAACTCAGTTTAGGGTGATCAACTAACCCAGTGGACTCCCACCATTCACTCGCCACATCCTTAATATAGAGCGAGGCTATGTGCACCTTCTCAGCCTCATTGTAGACGATTTTCCTGAACAACCGTTCCATATGCCCAAACTAGTAATAGACCTTCATAGCTTCACCAGTCCCATCTTAGGAGTCAGGCTTCATAGTGCTTATGGCCTTTAGTGTCCGACTTTAGCTCCTTCCAGCTTTGCGCTCATAAGCATTAGGTGTAGACTCCTATGTTTCATCATCTATAGCAGCAACTGGTAGAATAGGGGCTGCCAAGGAAACCATAGGAGCGGTCAATCCAGCAACTGCTTGAGCCACTATCTGTTTGATTGCTTCGAGGGTGGCGGTATTGAGGTGAACTGGAGCAGCTTCATTAGTGGGCAGTTCGGCTGGGCCCATTTGCAGGTTATCTTGCTCTTGGTGTTTGTTCACCGGATGGTTTTGCGAACTGGCTCCCGACTCATAATCCTGATTAACAGTGCTATGTAAGTGGATCCGAGAAGCATTGCTTGGTCTAACACCTCCTCGACAAGAATCATTTCTCTTATTTACCATCTGGAAGTGTATCAAAGGAATTAGGTTGGAATTTCGACACACATAAACTTCGGGATAATAAAACATGTATATAAAATCATGCAAATCATTGCTCTAAGTGAATGTGTGATTTATTAATATTTGTACCCCACCAAGACCAGGAAAAAAGTTCACAACATCCGAAGGGAGACTACTGCTCCTTATGTTGTTCTAGAAGGGATCATTATCTACCACGAGGTAGGAATAGGTCAAAATATTAAAGATAATAAATCTTTAATTCTAACAACTGGGAAAGAGGTAGAGAAGTTCCGCTAGAGTTTGGCAGTGTTTCAAAAACATAAGTGGCGAGATAAACACTTTTCTTGTCTTCAAATTCCAATTCATTTATCAAGCTCAAATAAATTATAT